>NC_138738.1:15342131-15632131 GCF_965113295.1 Leuciscus leuciscus | reverse complement strand
CCTGCCTCTTTTTGGGACGTGTTGAATTGGATTCTCAATATCAAATGCATGTTCATCTTCAATTCTTATATCATTAGAGGTGAGTGGTTGTAACTGAATATATGAGATGTAATTTTTAATGGTGCACTATAGCAGACGCACACAGAACTACACCGAGTGTAAAATTGTAAAATAGTTAATTTGCACATACACATGCAACGTACTGTAATAACATTTGGGGTTCTGCTTCAGAAGACATCCACAAACAAGACAGGAAATGAATCCCGATGTAACAGTTACAGAGGCTCAGTGGATATTTTATACTGTCTAACACAAACAGAGAGAGGAAAGAGGAAGGGAGGAGAGAGATTAATCTCCTATTCACTCCAGTCAATTAAAGTTTTTTTTTTATGATGAGATTAAAAATACAGATCAACACGTAATAACATTATTTTAACTGTGATAAGGACTTAAAAAAAAACAGAAAAAAAGTTGATTTAAAGGTGGTGTCCATCATGTGTAAAAGCTGACTTCACACAATGGAAAATTTATTCTGACACAAAAAAGATAATGTATAAAATAATAATAATAAAATATATTAATAGTTAATAATAATAAGGTGGAAGATGATTAAGGGAAAATATATTTTAACACATTTAGACAAAATATATGTAATTTTAAAACAGGGAATAAGCATATGTTTAGATATTTTTTGTTATATTTGTTAGATAAAGACAGTTTTTTTGTTTTTGTTTTTTTTAATGAGTAGGCAATATAAATTAAAAATGCATAAATATAAAGGCAAAATACATAAATTCAACACATTGAATGCAATATTTCAAGTGTTGTAGGCCTGTAATAACAATTTCTGCAATATCTGCATTAGGCTACATGAGATGGACCCAAACGAATATGCCTATACATTATGCTATAAATTGGTACCATTTTATGACAAATTCATCGCACTGTAGTTTGGGTGTGGCGTGGGTATAGTAAGGCTTCCACATTTACAATTCATGTAGAATGAATGTAATCAAAGTCTTGGAAGGCACTGACTAAAATGCAGCAATAACGTGAAAAAGAAATCATCACAATGCGGTGGACGAATTCTGTGTTGAACGGTAGCCTACATTAAAAGCATTAATTTAAGTTGTGATATTCAAGCTCTCTTACTAACGTGTTTAAATAACAACATGTGCAGCAGCTCGATGACGGTGATGTGTCCTTAAACGGTGCTATGTTGGAAGCTGATTTTTATTTTTCTTGTTGTGCTTTCAACGCTTTTTCCCCTTTATCATAAGGAATACACATTGCACTAAAACGGTAAATCTTCCTATTAACAATTCGTGCAAACCGCAGAACTCCCAGCTGGCTACTTGAAACACACTAAACCGCAGACCGCCTTCAAACCACTCTCCAACCAACCCCATTAAATAGCATTTCGACCACCAATTCCATAGTAAAATGCATAATATAAAAACTGACATATGAAATAGCTGTATTTCCTCCATAATTCTTCCATTCGAGAGCTATTGATCCGTGTAGCCTACATTCCATTTCATTAGCCAGACAACCAGAAAAGGAATGGAATGCATTTCAATAGAAAATGTACTATACGGACACTGCAGGAATGGATAGCAGGCTATACAATGAATCATGAATCTTACCGTTCCAGTAGGCAGTAGGTCTAGCAAAAGGACGTAACACGATGCAGAATGCAGAGTGTCTCGCGCTGTCAGTTACAGGCGTTCTGCTGAGGCGCGCGTTGGTGCACAAACATTCCCAGACGCCCCGAAAAACTTCTGCGGGCAAGTAGTATCCCTCTCTCTCTCTTTCTCGCTCTCTCTCTCTCTCTAGCATAAACGAGGGAACAGTTGCCACTCTTACAGACGTCTAATTATGCAACGAATGAAAAAGAAAGCACATGCATATAGGCTACAGAAAAGTCAAGGTTTGAAGTAAGGGATGTTGTCTGGATAACTCGCTGTATTGTGTTGTAACACTGCCGAGCGGTTATCCGCGCAGACTCACAATGATCCCTGATATGCGCTGCGCATTTTGATGAACCCCCTCAAACACCCCAACTCTCTCTCTCTCTCTCTCTCTCTCTCTCTCTCTCTCTCTCTCTCTCTCTCTCTCTCTCTCTCTCTCTCTCTCTCGTGTTTTAAGGCTGTCCACGTAGTCCACGTACCGTCGTGAAAAACGAGGTCAAATGTGAGTATATCTTGAGTATTATTATTTTTTTACACTCACATACATATAGGTGTAGCCAGGCTATATAGTTCAGTATATATATATATATATATATATATATATATATATATATATATATATAGTTCAACAAGTCAGAAGATGAGAACAGTTCGAAGACTTGAACACGTTCGCGTGAGGAGGTAACCATAGCAACCATCGCGGGATTCGCGGCTGAACGCTTTCTTTTGCATCGGGCGGTGTTGACCTAACGTTCTGTAAATATTTATCAGTTTATTAAAAGTAAACATTTTAAAATTACAAATAGCCTACATTACCAAAGGTTTAGTGTGGAGTATTTTAAAAAATGTTGTAATTTAATATTTTGTTAAAAATAACAATACCGCATTAACCTTTGTTCTGTGCACACTGAGGATTTCACTATTCAGCTCATGCTTGACCCATATCCGGAGACAGCTGCGCTTGCAGTGGGCACAGCTCCTCCAGAAAACGCCTCAGGACCCTGGACAGCGGCCGGCGAAACATTTCATCGATCATGTTACGTCACCCACAACGTTGGGTGGTTAATAAAATTCCCAACATTTTAACAAAGTACAGTATGTTGCAAGTTACTGTCCAAGACTTCCGGATTCAGATCAAACAAGATTAAGCTAACACACACTGCACACACACACGGCATGTTTTATAAAAACTTATTTAAAATAATGTAAAGACCAAACTTAAAAATAGCATAGGGTTCATCTAAAAAAAAAAAAAAAAAAAAAAAATGCAGATTTGAAATATAAATAGTCTAGTAGCCTAAACGTCTTCAACTCAAAATTCTTTATGCCTAGTAAATTCAAAGTTACCAAAAATATTCAAACAGATTGTAGTTTGTAACTTAAACACCTTTTTCTATTAAAAAAGAAAATCAAGGTTACAAATAAACTTCTTTTAGGTTATTGTGGAGTTTGATGTAAGTGCATATAAATGCAATCTGAGTGAGATTTTTAATCAGATTTGCAATCAGCATCTGGAAGTCTACATTTAAATAATCAGATTTACTTTAAGAAGGAAAGAGAAGGGGAAAAAACAGTGATAGGCAGTAGGACACACAAATGACAGTAGAAAGACGAAAAGAAAAAAAACCTCAGCTGGAAAGACTGGTAAAGCTCTTTGCACTTGGATTTGACACCATTCTCTAGCCTATGTATCCATCTCTATTTTTCATGAGTGTCCCCTTCTGTCTTGTCCTCCTACACAGCCAACTAGTGATGAGTCAATCTCCTGTTGCTTTAGTACATATATGAGACAAAAGTGAAGTCATGCACATAGCAAAAAAGAAATGGACTCCTCAGTGCAGATAAAACTCTTCTCTGCCTCTCAGAGTGACACTGGGATGCCCTGTCTGCTCTGAGAGGGTGAATGTCTGAACAGAACCAACAACACAGCTGCCAATTCCTGGGAAGCTGTCTCTGCCTCTTAGAGTGACATTGCTGCTCAGTTTGGAGAGTGCAACGTTTTCTGTCACCCTCTAACATCTTATATTGTCAATCTTAATTGATCAACATTAGCCATTAGCCAGCATGACTCATTAAGTGCGCTAATCTAAAACTATTTGTGCTAAAATTAGCTCCAGTATCATATTTTCTACCCTCAAAACATGACACAAGTCACTGTAAAAAGTAATAACCTGTAAAAACTGATAACCTGGAATGGTTCATTCTTAAGGAGCAACTTTATCTGATCTAACCATTTTAGTTATTTTTATTGGTGTAACCAATAACAATTCTTTAAGCATTTATTTATTTATTTATTTATTTATTTATTATTATTTAGTTTTTCCCCCCGATGTAACGTGATCAGGCCTGACACTGTATTTTATTGAACTATACCATTTATGTTATTCATCACTTGTGTATTTATTTTATTATTATTATTATTATTAATTGCCTACTATGTAACATTTTTACACCTTATCAGATCCATGCTGCAAAAATCTTAACATTGGTTACTATTAGTTAGCAGTGCCTTTTAACATGACATTTCATAACTTACATTTTTCAAGAATATTCTCAATCCTCAGCTATTTACATGTATGTGCATTTGCTCCTTTTATGCTCACCTTAAATTTCTTCAATTGTATATTTGTTCCCCTCTCTCTCTCTCTCTCTCTCTCTCTCTCTCTCTCTCTCTCTCTCTCTCTCTCTCTCCCTTCACTCAATGTTTCTCATAATCAGCTGCGTGGATGCTTTCTGAAAATTCATATCTGCAATGTGGATGTCTCTCTATGATGCCTCATTGAAAGGTGTGAAATATTATGATACCATGTGTGGTTACCACGGTAACAGGCATTTTGGATTTGAAGAAGCAACGATAGCAGAGGAGTGTGGGAAAAGGAGAGGGGCTGAGAGACAAGCAGTGTGTGTGAATGCGAGTGTGTGAAATCTTTGAGTGTTTGAAAGCAATGGCAGTAATCAAAAAAAGTATTTTGCCGTCATGACCCTAAAAAGAACAAGAGGTCCTCTAGATGATAACACATTATGTTGCATTACTGAACTTCATGGCTGTTCTTTTAATGTGTGATGCTCTCATGCAGCAGCTGTTTGAGCAGAAGTCTCTTCTAGTTTGATAGCTGGTGGCTAGAGTTCATTCAAGCCCTGTTTCTTGGCCCTTAAACAGCCTTTGATTCCTCCAGTAAGGCCCCTCAGGCTTTGAAGTTCACTCAAGATCCAAATGGATTTGAAGTGGACACTTCTTCAGCAAGGCAATCTGTGGCAGTGGCCAAATGGCCTCTGTCTTATTGGTACTTTGTATCTCTTTCCCTCTCTGTCACAGTTGAGCACTGTTGTGTTTGAATTTAGCTTTTAAAAGACGATTTATGGTTGTGAACACTAAGGTTTAAAGACATATTGCTCAAGGGTTTGTTTCATAAACTTAGACTCACGACATGTCAGTGAATGCCAGTAAATGATGCAAGTAAATGTCCACTATTGCAACAGGTTTTCTGAAATTAATAAACAGAACAAATGAAATCATTATATTGTCATATTCACATCACCACACATAAATAAACACTGGTGATGGAGCAAAGGGCTCCTTTTCAGGTAAATGTGTGCACTGAAAGACGCATTTACTGGACCTCAACAATAAAATTAAATGCATTGATTATACAGCTGCAGCAGTCATACATTTGCATACAAAATTAGCAAAATTTTATAACAATTTTAAAAGAATTAATTTTGTTTAAAGTATTTTGTTTACATTTATAATAGATAAATACTGTAGATTCTGCAAGCTGAATGTAGCCTTAACCGCAACCGCAATTATAATTATATTTAGGGGTTGAGGGTTCAAGCACGAAGTGACATTTTTACAAACATTTTTTAAATATTATTTGCTGGATGAGCAGAGCAGACATTTACAATAGTTTTCAATTGAAGTGGCCGTTATCTTACAAAATTAATTTTTATTTCTAGAAAGAAAGCAAAACGTCACCACGGCGAGAAATCTCGTCACATTTTAATCCGCGAGATCTCGTGAGTGATTAATTTACACCAAAACAAAAAAGAACATGAATGCCTTCATCTCCGAAAATATTATTTTTGTCTTACATTTCATATTAAACTCAGACAAGTTCAGTGCCAACTCGTTTACAGTTCGTTATTTTTTGTAAGGCTGCATATCTCGGCGCACGTCATCAAGCGCCGCCAAAGGACGTCTCAATTTAAAGGATCCTTGGAAGGCAGTCTTCATTTCACATCCTTCATTCAGCTAAATTTGAAAGATGCATCAAGTATATCCTTCGTATCCTTCAATCAGACCACAGACGGAAATACTCCTCTATCTTCACTAGTTTCTGTAGATAGAAGTAGCTCAGTGAGAAAACCATATGTAGCAGACAGAGACTGATTCTGTTTAAACATGCAAAAATAATCATCTTAGTTCTCAGAGACTACAGGCATTGTCATGGAAACAGATTCCACCCTTAAAGGGATAGTTCTACTAAAATAACTAGCTTCCGGTAGACGGCCGTACGAAAGTCGACTTAGGCCAGAAGAGTAACCCTTGAACTTGACACACAACATGACGAACGCGGTTGACCAGCCCTGTGCTGGGTTCCAGTCCACTTTTAGACACGCACTTGCAAACTTCCCTATGCACTTCCCCTATGTCCCACAATGCAGTACGATTGTGACGTCACCACAGATCTCGTCTAATCACCACCACAACAAACAACTCTATGATATATTAATTCAAATTTTTTTATTGAAAACAACCCAAACACCATTATGTACATTTGGATGCTGCATTAAACAAATTCTTAAAGGGAAAACAAATGTAAATAATAAATCAACTACATAGCTGATTCCAAGTGACCAAGGGCTTAGGACGTTCCAATTCAGCCCAGTAATGGGCACTCGCAATGACGTACATCCGAGTGAACGAGACGGAGGGAAGTTAGTAAGTGAAGGGCATGACAATTTTGGACTGGAACGCAGCCCTGTTTGTTTGAACGGCGAGAGGCATCAAAGCTCACGCTACTCTTACATCCTACGTCACACTTCGTCAAGGGTTACTCTCTTGGCGCAAGGTGACTTGCGGCGTCTGCCGGAAGCTAGTAATTTTAGTCGATAAAGTTTTAAATATGGATATTTTTCTTACACTAACGCATCGCTTCGCTTCAGGAGGCCTTTATTAACCCACGCAGAGCCATTTTGAGCGCTTTTATCATGGATGGATGCGATTTGATGGACTTCCAAAAAAATATACCCATTGACTCTCACTATAAAGCTTGGAAGAGCCAAGACATTTTTTAATATAACTCCAATTGTATTCGTCTGAAAGAAGAATGTCATATACATCTAGGATGGCTTCAGGGTGAGTAAATCATGGGCTAATTTTCATTTTTTGGCTGAACTATCCCTTTAAAGCTGGGTTGTGGAGAGTGAGGAGAAAAAAAACGGTGGAAACCTGGTTTTGCCAAGAGTGGGTTATATAGAATTGATGAGACACAATACAGTACAGGGATAAGGAAGAGAAAGTAAAGAGGTATTTTTAAGGTTTAATGGACATCATATTGTTACAACTGGTTGTTGTAGTAAGCACAGGAAGAAGAAGAGCAGGTTCAAAAGTATTTAATAATCCACAATGAAGATAATCCAAACACGGCAGGCACACTAAACACAACTGTAACATAGATTTGACCGGACAAATAAACACTGAAAAAACTGCAACTTAAATAGTAAGGCAAATGAGGGTAATCAATGACACACAGCTGAACAGAATTAATAATCATAATCAGTAACCATAGTGACTGAAGAGTGGCAGGAAACTAGAACAAAGGAAACATGTGACTGAAGATAAACAAACTGGGGCTGTTTACACAACACCTTTTTTTTTAACTTGTTATGCGTTTTGGCCGTTTACATGACAACCGTTTTATGAAAACGGGTTTCAAAGTGCAAGTTTTTGAAAACAGTTTCTGTGTAAACAACAAAAAACGCATGCGTATTACGTGTTCAGTCTATAGTTTTTCATCGGCATCTAATGGACTGGCAGCAGAATACAGCGTTTTAAGTTGTTTCCGCGGATCCGTGTGAATTGGGAACGTTTTGACAATGTCTGTATGCGGAAAACTCAAAGAAAAAACGTATCTGTTTTAAGCATATAATTGTCTTGTAAACGTCTTTTAAAAGTCCAAACATAACAGAACCGTGGCACATATAGAAATGCAACTTAAGATGCTTTTCCATTGCGTGGTAGGCTACGACTCGGCTTGGCTCGCTTTACTTTGGTTCGGTTTGCTTTTCTACTGCAGTTTAGTACCGCTTCAAGGTGGGTGGGATAAAGACTGATCATTATACACAAATCCGGCGAAACACGGAAGTAAAGCAGCGCCGCCATTACTGCGTGCCTTGCTGCTAAGGAAGTAGTGTTGGTCCCGTAGGCGGCTGTAGCAGATGTAGCTGTACGAATGTACAGATTTACGAATAAATGTTATTTTTATCTATTCATCTTTAATTTTGTTCAGTAGCCCTGCTGTATGGCTACAACAATTCCCTCGGTCGACCATGCAGTCACAAACTGAATTCGAGAACTTTGCAGTTTTCTCTGTGTATTGTTACTGACACATTATGGTACGAGTTCACTGCCTGTGAAAACCTCACGACACCTTTTAATGTGATGCAGAGTCCTGCAACGGGTCGGGTACCCACATAAAAGTGGCTAAAACGGGTGAATTGTGACATTTCTAAAATTTACGGGCGGGGACGCGGGCGGATAATGAACTCCTTGCGGGCGGGTAGCGGATGAAAAATATGTGCAATATTTGTATGTCTAAATTACCAGCATTACACATACGCAAATATGTGTAGTCAGGCCATCCTTAAAAATATTCTTGTTTGCCGTAACCCGACCGACCCTGTCAATTTAGGACCGACCCAATTTAATTTTTTTCTCCCCTTTTAGTCCGACCAAGTTGCGACATTAAATTTCTCTGTACTGTAGGCTAATAGGCCTATGTGTTGTAGCCCAGTCATTAAAAACGATTTAGTTTCATATTCATGTTTAAATAAAATAATATAATTTGTTTTATATATTTCATGTTGATTGTATGAAAAGTGAAAAGCATGAATAAGATAAGATGATCCCGAATATCGTGAGACAAATGGAGTGGGCAGACATGATTTTGACCACTTCATTAAGTTTGTTCAGCCTTTCTTTAAAGTGAATTTCGTTTTGTATTAATTGTTTGTATCTTAATTTTAATCAATGTTTCATCTACCAAATTCATGGATTTAATAAATAAGAAGTAGGCTATATATAGCAGGCAGGCAATATAATCAGGACACGGCCGGAGGTGCCCGCGCGTGAACTGGTCGTCTCTTAAATGAACCGAAACTCATCGTATAAGCTACTTGCCTCACAGACCTGAGAAATAGAAAGCATGAAATGTGTACTTTTAAACAAAACAATTCAAAACGAAAGAAAACAGACTGTTCTCTGCTTATAATCCGTATGAAATGTGCATTTCTCTCTGGCGCGTTCACTACTGCGAAGATCGCGAGTCAGCATCATCATCTTTGACACAGAAAACACTTGCTTATTAATAAACAATTGAAATGTCTCATTTGACATAGGCCTATTAATAATCATTACTTTTCCAAGTTCTTAATTGTGACAGCTTTTAGGTGCGTTATTGGCAGCGCACCCTTATGTTACATGAACGCGTCACCTGTGTGGTTTATCGCGGGCACGGGTCGGGTAACGGGCCAAATATTAACGGGTCTGGGCGGGTGCGGATTTAATTTTGATATTATCACGGGTGATGGGTCGGATCTGGTGCTGAACTTTGCGGTTACGGGCGGGGGCGGGGGCGGGTCTCCAAAAATGGACCCGTGCAGGACTCTGATGTGATGAGCTCATCTGCGAAGGTATGCAGTATCTGGCCAATCCATCCGGAGCTCATATAATTCTGACCTTCAATCAGTGCCCTGTAGTTTAGGTTCTGAAGCTCGCATGCCAGATGATTAATAAAATAATCTTGAATACCTGTAAGCTGCCAACTCTCACGCCTTCACCGTGAGACACACGCAACTTTTCAGCTTTTCTCACGCACAGAAAAATCACGAGGCAGAAAGGACACGGAGACCGACAGACTTTCTGTGTCTATTCATGGATTTCATCCGGTCCCTTTCCACAGGTGTATTAATCAAGCACAATGCAGTCTGCATTCATAATCTAGGTGCTTGATTTTATACACATGTGGAAAGGGACCTGATGAAACCCATGAATAGACAGCAGATTAGTTATGATATAAAAAAGCTCAGCTCTCAGATTCTGTCAATTTTATTACGAAATTCAAACAATAAATACCGTTTTGGTGTTTGTAAATGTGACGTGACGGATCCCTAGCGGCACGTGAACCGATCGACATCTCAACTTAATAGTAAATAAACACGAATGAACAATGTTAAAAGAAACAGTACAACTTACCGAAATGTATATTCATCATACATAATATCGATCAATCAGTGTTTGTTTGTTTTTAAATTAACGCCCATCTTGTGTAGCTACCTAATATTTAACCAAATTAGTCAATATTAAATCAAATCACAAGAATTGAACTTAATTGAAATCCTGAAATTTGTTTCAAGCAATAATAAAAAAACATAGCTTACCAGAAATTGTAGCCTACCATATATTATAAACATTGCAACATGTTGTCACTAAACCTAATACAATTCAGTTTAGTTACTAAAATGTTTTGACAATCACAATATTTGAGCCCCAGGATCCGCTTTCATTGAAATGTCATTAGAGGGCACCGGCAAGTGTCACACCGCCGTCACTTCGCAGGCACGCAGTAATGGCGGCAGGCAAGATGGCGGCGCCCATAGAGATCGCGGCGGATTTGTGTATAGTTGCACCGCCTCTATTGTCGCTTCTCGTCTACCATTGAGAGGCGCGTCTGCACCTCGTCTACTGACCACGATACTGCCATTTCTTTTTTCAAGTTGCGTGCGACGGTTGTTTAAAGCAAGTCATTTAAAAAAAAATTGTGTGTACAAATGATACTGCAGTGGCTGTTGCTGACCATTTAAATCTAGCGGGTTTGGTGTGTCGTGTGCAAATCCAGTGACGCCATATTGACGATTCTCTCTTACCAATCAGTGATCTGCAGTGTTTACAAGTCACATTTTAGTATCGGTACCCATAGATATCCGTTTAAGGCTAGATGTCTTAAGGCAGAGTCTCGAACGGCATCACACAAGCGGCCATCTTGTCACAGGGAAGCTTTCTGGCGAGCTCTGTGGTATCTGAAGTAAGGTGAGTGATCACGAACACAAATCCTCTTATCTCGCTGAAATCTTGACGGATTTACAAACGGTTTGGTTTCTTACAAACGTTATTAACGTGGCTATAATTCTGGATGCTTGAACATGTTTAAATATATAATATTGTATTTATTGATAAGTATGCAGTGTCATAACTACATCTCAGACGTTTATAACAAACCAAACCGTTTGAAAATCGGTAGAAAATTTAGCAAGTTATGGTTATTTAAAAAGTACATGCACCATTAACACAATGTTACGAGTGAGCGAGCTCCCTGTGGCAAGATGGCCGCCGTGTGTGGACGTCGACCTCCATTGGCCAGCAGCGCGGACGAGACATCTAGCCTTTATTATATGATATCTATGTCGGTACCCCCCAAAAGTGAGCCGTACCGAGCCGTACCATGCAATGGAAAAGCGACATTTATTGTTTAGTTAGAGAAGTGGAAGTATTGTTTAATGTTGCTTTTTGCTACTGTCTTCTTTATTTTTCTGTGTTTATAAAACAGAGTTAGAAAAAAAATAGATCAAAAAGCCTACCTTTCATTCATGACCTTGCTCTTGTTTATTCTCTTTCTTGGAAGACCATGTTTGTCTGCCTGCTTCTGGAGCAGCTCCACTCAATGAAAATCTCTACATGGGGTCCTTGTGCCACTCTGCCCAGCCTCCTCAATTAAGTCTCACATCCGTAGCATCATCATGGAGACCAATGGAAGAAATATAGAGGCTGTAAGATATTCTGTCAGGCCCACATATATCCATCTGAATATAAACAGCAGAGTAAAGGGGGAAACATTTCTTTGACTATGTACATGACTATGTAAAGGGGGAAACATTTCTGCATAAACATAAATGGTTACACTTTATTTGGTAGCAGTTTATTTTAAGGTGACATAATTACATGTTGCTTACTACATGTACTGTAGTAATAACAGTAAATATTACTACAGTAAGTAGATGCAAGTAACTAACCCTAAACCAATCCCTAGTATAGTATAGTACTGTAACTGTATAGTAAGTTATAGTTATTTAATATTACTCAGTATGTCACCTTAAAGGGTTAGTTCACCCAAAAATGAAAATTCTGTCAGTAATTACTCACCCTCATGTTGTTCCAACCCCGTAAGACATTCGTTCATCTTCGGAACACAAATTAAGATATTTTTGATTAAATCTGAGTGCTGGCTCACAGACGCGCTACGCTTAAACACTACGTGAAAAGACTCGAGGCCCAGAGAGAAGGAAATGAAAAGTGGAATAAAGTCGTTATTTTTGTTTGTTTTTGCGCACAAAAAGTATTCTCGTCGCTTTATAAACTTAAGATTGAGCCACTGGAGTCACTTGGACTATATTAACGATGTCTTTAATACATTTTCTGGGACAGCAAGTTATAGTGTCTTAGAAGCCTATGGAGGAGTGAGCCAGCACTCAGATTTAATCAAAAATATCTTAATTTGTGTTCCGAAGATGAACGAAGGTCTTACGGGGTTGGAACAACATGAGGGTGAGTAATTAATGACAGAATTTTCATTTTTGGGTGAACTAACCCTTTAAAGGGGTCCTATTATGCCCTTTTAAGTAAATTGTAAGTTGATTTTGTTTTTGGGGTGCACTAAAAATATGTATATTTTTTCACATATTTTACATTATTATAGCACCTCTCTCCCCAGTCTGGCTCGAACATGCTGATTTTGATGAAGCCCCTCCTTCCGAAATATGAAATGTGCTGTGATTGGCACCGCTTCGAGAAATGTTTGAGAAATGTCATGCCCCTCCATAACTGCGAGTTCTTCTCTAAAGTTATTTTATTGGTGGATCCTTGTGTGATGACTTACAAAGTGCTTTTATTACTGTAAAAGGGTTACATGAAAGTAAATACAGTATATTGCTCAAAAACATTTATTGATGAAGTCAGTTGTTTGTATTGACCATGGTTAATTGACCCTTAAACTGATGAAATTTCTCATTCTCTTGAAGTCCAACCAATCTAGCCATACACACATACTGTACACATACACCCAATTACATTAGTGAGGCCACTGTGACCTTCTCACATACATACATACAAGTAATTGTTTCTTTAGAGGAAGACAGAAATACTTCCATCTGTATCTCTTCCTGTTTTTCTTCTCTCTCTGCCACCTCCTCATTTTGATTAAAATTAAGCCTCCCAGTCCCCATAGAAACTCAGCTTTACAAATACAGACAGTATCTTATTTCACTTGTCCATGGAAAAAAAATGATCATGTGGTGATGATCTTGGAGGATTGCCAGGGCATGTTTTGAATCTTAGAGATTGAACAATGCTACTCTGACCCACCAGACCTCAGCTTGTCACAGCAAAGGCCGTTAAGAACGAGTGAGCTTCCATCCTAATGTCTGCGTGACAGTCTGATGAACTGTGATGCAGAAATGAACAGTGAGCGAAAATAAAGTAGAAAACTGAACAAAGGAAGAAGGGCAGTAGAAGGCAGCATATGTTTTTTTTAATATAAACCAGACTCATTTAGTGAGAAATGGTCTATTTACCGAGGTGTCTGGTTGAATGCACTTACTGTTTTGACAGCAACGTTGCAAATGAGGGTGAAAGAAAGGACAATTGCGTAATGCCATTGAGACTGGAAAAAGAGGAAAAAATATTGTTTCTTGCATATTGATGACTTACAAATCATCATATTTTCATTTCTTCTGTATTTTTATGGTATTTTGTAGTTATCAATACACATTTTATCTGAAGCGAGATACAATGGTTGGTCGAATAGCTAGCCTGGAGCATGCCGGCATAAGGCAGCTGGCTCAAGGGCACAAATTGGACGTAAAGGTCAGAAGTGGAATCAGTAATAAGCTCCTGAGGATGTGTGAAGTAGGGCTCAGTATCTCCTTCAGTCCCTGAGAACCTGCTATGCGTTAGACCAGAACCTATAAGGCTATCCATGTTAAAATATTAGATATGGTATATACTCGTAGTATAGGGATAGTTAAGTCTTTATTGCTTCTCCAGAACACACACATTTTAGAATAAAGTTCCAACTGTTTTTTGTCTGTACAATGAAAGTGAGTGTACGTACGTTTACACAACAATGATATGCTCAAAACGGAGACGTTTTTCCTTTGAGTTTGCCATGTACAGATGACACCATTGTCGATCCCCATTCACTCGGATTTGCGAAAACGACTAAAAACTGTGATTCTGCTGCCAGGCCATTAGATGGCGATGAAACACTCTAGAGTGAACACGTAAAACGCATGTGCATGACGTCATCGTCTTCAGAGATTCACATTTTTGTCGTTTACACAGAGACCGTTTGAAACTCGTTTTCAAAAGTTTGCGTTTTCAGGCACCCAAAGCGCCGTTGTCGTGTAATTGAACTGCCAAAACGCATTAAAAGTTTTCCGTTTTTAGTTTAATGGTGTCGTGTAAACAGCCCCTAAGTGGGGACCAAAACAATACTGGTGTTAGCAAGGTCGCAGATGAAGATCAGGATAAAGTTCAAATGCAGGGTTTAATAATGATCCAACAAGCAAAATAACAGAAGATAGTAGCAACACATTCACAGACGAGACCGGACAAACACTGAGTGAAGATGAAGAACTTAAATACACATGGTGATGAACTAAATGACGAACAGCTGTGGTGAAGATTAGTGGCGGGAAACTCAAATAAAGGAACACGTGTGACTAATGAATACAAAATGCACTGTGTCAGTATTCAATATTCATTTTCATTATGCAGTGCATTATGTGTGTAATGTAGAACTGTGTTTTGTGTAGAAATCTCAGGCGAAATCCCAGCCTTTATCAGAGAATAATCACTGTAATTGTGTCGTAATTGTATACTGTCAGACTGAGAAAAGTGTACAGTGCTATTTTGAATAACAGAGGTCTTTTTCTCCTCAGGTCCAAAATACCACGGCACTGTTAATGCACATTAAACATAAAGAAAAACATTATATTTACATTTGGTTGCATCTGCACATACATACCCGGAATTTTTTTTCTTCAAATTGCCATTAACATGCACTGGAGAACACAGGAAAATATTCCATTGCTTATCTACACTTGAGATTTTCAGAGACCACTTTTATTTCCTCATTTGGATTTTCAGAAGTGAAAGCACTGCAGATGTGTCCAATTATTGGTACATTTGTGCTTATAGGAGGTTGTTTATTGTCTTGTACAGTGTTAGGGTCATGTACAGGTAATAAAAACAATGTATTTATTAAGAAGTTCATGGGGAGAGACAAAGGATTGTTCGGAAGCTTATAAGCAGTGTTCTATTTGAAATGCACATTTTTGTTGCTTTACTTCTGCTGTGCTTTATTGTGAGGCTGTTGTGGTCTCATTATCCAGTTCTTTGAACACAACACAAAATCAATTTCCTCTCCGGGATTTTGGAGAACTCATCAATGGGTCCCCTTATGCAAACAAAAAAGGTCAAACATGTAGAAAAGCACATTTGGGGAAAATGGGTAATAGATTAGAGTGTGTAGTAGATCACAGATGTTGCAGATCTTTCAGTGACCTAAAATACAGAGAAACGCTCATCCAATCAAAGGGACATTAGGATGTAATTTCCCTGTGCGCTGAAGATCAACTCTATGAGATTTGACATGCGTAAGAGGAAATGATAATCAATTTCTCTGTTAAAATATAAATTATTATATGGGGATTTCAAAAGCTAAAGTAGCAAGCACCTAATAGCATTAGGATGAATAATAAAATGTTGAGGATCAGAAGATGCTGCATAGTGAATGCTCAAGATTTTTCCATGTTGTTGCCATGGAGATGTTCCTTGAACACTGTTCTTAGACTGTATATTGTTGCCCTATCGATGCCCTTGTCGCAATGTGATAGGACGTTTTTTCTTGCACCATTCTATAATTATTGGTGCATAATTCAATATTAAAGAATATTGTGGGATATAATCATGGTTTATGAATTCTATACTAAATGAATCTTTAAGACAGCTGGCTGGCTGTCAGTGTTGTTTTGGCAAGCTCAGGGCAGCAGAGAGAAATGCACTTCTGGTAGATTAAAAAATATCAGAACTTGAGGAGGTCAGTAATTATTTTGTCTTCGTTGAGGTGACTGACTGTTGATTGTACTGTATTTCTCGGGATAAATGGTATAGAAATACACAGAAGCCTAAGTGGCTATATACGGAACATATGTTTGCGTTTATAAACATGAGGGCACACAGGGCAGTGGAATAAAAAAAAAAATCTGTTGACTTGAGACACTTTTTTTTTAAACTTTTTTTTTTTATAACTCCTTATAAAAAAAACTTTTATAATAGAAAAGTAAATGCGAGCAGTGGAGTGAAATAAATGAAAGGTCTAGAGACGCGGTTTTATTTTAGTCAATTTTAATTTATTTTAACTTCAGCACTGCGTTTTTAGAATGCAGTGTCATGCGCCAGATGCTGCAAATCACGAGATGCGAGCGCAACCATAGACATGTATAGAAAGGCTAGATGGCTCAAGGCGGAGTCAGCTGTGTCGTCACTTGGCGGCCATCTTAGGTCAGGAGACTGCGCTGCTGCTCCCTGCTGCTGTGGACGGAAGGTGAGTGACATACGCCAACTAAAATGCTCGTAACTTGCTGAATTCTTGACGGATTTACAAACGGTTTGGTTTATTACAAACCTTATTAACGTGGCTATGATTTGTGCTGATGCCGTTTGTGGCTATAATTTTTCACAAGTATGCAGTTAAATAGCCGCATCCCTGACGTTTATGACACACCAAGCCGTTTGAAAATCGGTTGAAAATTGAGCAAAATATAGTTATTTCAGCACTACATGCACAATAGACTTTAATGTTATAACTGGACGAGCGGTCCTGTCCTAAGATGGCCGCCGTGTGACGTCGTCGGGTCCCATTGGCTCTCAGCGCCGGTAAGCTATCTAGCCTTTCTATACATGTCTATGAGCGCAACAGTCATGTGCATGTTTAGCCTACATAGAAAAACAATGGAAAAGTAGCACAGTTCCATGTAAAATATGCGACACACAAGCAGTGAAACGGGAATAAAACTTTCTTGAGCAACCGTGTTCTGTGTGAACGTCCCATAAAGGCCCGTTCACCCCAAGGTAACTATAAAATATAGCCATAACGATGAAGATGTATCTTTAAAAACGTTCTATATTTAACCCTTAAATGCATGAATGTTTCGCCAATCATTACATATTCGGGTCTTTATCGACCCGGATCTGCTATATCTGACAACGTATGGAACTCTACCTGTCACGATAATAGGCAATAAAACTCTCCTGATATTAGAGTAACAATTACAGAAGAATAATATACAGCATATTTTGTTACCTTTTGGAGACTGGAAGGGTTCCGTTGGAGCAGATGTTTTATACCATCACTGTACAAATTTGTACGATTTTTGCTAAATCGTACATTTTCAGTTGCCCAATTAATATGAATTCGAACGAATGACCTACCCCTGACCCCTACCCATCACTGGGGTTTAGGAATTCGTACGAAAAAGCCACCTTTTACTCACTCGTACGAATTCGTACAAATTGGTCGTGAGATAGCGTTGTCAGAGCTCAAATTCATCATCTGGCTCATTTTCGCAATCTCAAAGATATTCTCAAAACTATCATTTTCAACATCTTAAAAATCAATATTTTGATCACTGACAGCTTCTTCACCAGATCCACTATCAATTGACAGTGACACTATTTGATTGTGTTTAGTAGGCCTACTTGCTCTGCAGTAAATCACTGAGCCATTGATGAGACTTCCTATTCTTTTATTTGCTGCCTTCTGTAAGTGAAACGCGAAAAGTGAAACGTCACTTCATAAAGGTGAATTGCACTTATTCAGTCATCAAAGACTCAATTAGTGTTGTGCTGAAAAAATATACTTACACTGTTACACAACTCGGGTCGTTATAATTTTTACAAAAATGTATGGGAAAACAGGCATTCTTTTATAATAATTTTTTTCTTGTTATATTGTTTATAATGAATTGATTGAGGAATACTAAGAAAGTTTATATCTAACTTGATATCATTTTTGATATCACAAAACTTGAATGATTTTTTTTCAAGCTGATGAACAATAAAAAAACATGGCAGCCAATCAGAATCCATCCTGTTTCAAAGAGCTTGTGCATTTAAAGCTGCAGATGACAAAACTGCAGAACGCTTATAATAACGATATTGTGCATTGGTGTGGATGCTATTATTGTTATTGTTATATTTATCTTTATAGTTATCATTCTTGGTGTGAATAATTCACTAAAATCCTACCAAAAAATTTAGTTTTCCACACTTTTCCTGCCTTCAAACTCTGCTCTCAGATATTCCAGAGATCATATTAACTGTGAAGACCATTTTGTGAACACTTGTGATTACGTGTGACACAGTCCATTTACTAATTAGCCAGTAATTGACCTTAGTCTTACAATAGTGCCCCCATTACTTGGGCCCCACATCAGGGACAGGGGGGTGTTAAGGGTTACAGAGGAGATTTGCACTGGCATTTGGATAATTGCTGTCAAATCTAATTAAAGTTTCTCGTTTGGCTGATGTAGAACCACACAAAGGATTTTGCAACTACTTCAGCTCTTTTGCCCACTTAAACACTTTTCTCTTACACTTACGAGCAAAGTAGGTTTGTTTGTGTGATGTTTTCTTTGAATTTCTTTGATCAGAGGAAAGAGTCGAGGAAAATGCAATGCATTGGAGTGAATCTATTTGTTATAATGGACAAGAAAAAACAATAGGTCCATTGAAGGGCTGAATCCAGCTATCACTATCCATTTGAATAAGATAATTAATGTGATTGCTATGTGCATTAGAGTTTCCTTGCAGAGAAGCTAAGAATTTATTTAGATTCATGGACCCTTGACTTGACAACACTGACTGAAAGTCTCACAAAAGAAGAAGAAAAAAAAAATCTGGGAATTTGATATTCTACTGAAAAGGTCAGGAAATGAATTTTGATTGACTGAAAGGGTAGCAACTCTCTGATTGTCTATTTACATAGTACAATCAGGTTAACAACTACAGACAGCTGTCACTGTGTACTCTTAACAATAAATATTGCAGGAATTTCCATTCACCTGAAATGTATAATGAAGTAATTACTAGGTAGAATTATGAGACTCAGACAATGATTTCTGTGTAATTGTGTGAAGCATTTAGAAAGGTTAAAGCACGATTGTGTCAGTGAGACTAATAGAAAGCTCTGTAGCTCTCTATTATAGAAATTAACTCTTCTTGTTAATGACTGTTTTAATCTTTTTTTTTTTTTATTATGTGAAAGGGGAAGAGCCATTTGTGAAATACTAAAGCCATTTAATCATTTATATTTTTAACTGTACCAGTCTAAACATTCACATCTACATATTTTCCATGAAGTCAAAAAGAGTGGGGTGCATATTATTTTAATAGAAACCAATGACCAGGAATGTGGTAATTGAGAAACTGATGAGTGTGAATGTGACAGAGCCAAGAAGACAAAAATAAAGTGTCTAACAACACGATGTGTCATCTGTATCACGTACTGCATGTTCCTGTGGACACAGACATGACCTCTTGCCATCAGAAAATTGTTGCCATTAACAATGTGTTGCCCTGAGCAACACTGGCAAGTGAACTCGGCCCATTTAATCTCCTGAGACAATGCAGCAATGAGATGTGTTAAGTCGTGTGTTACAAGAACGAGGACATGTTGCGATTCTCAGTTCTGGTTTGCCTGTGTTTAGTTATGCCTGTTTTCAGTCATTTGTATTTTTTGTTATTTCTTTATTAAAACCTTCTGCAATTAGATCATACTCTCCCTCATCTCTGTGTTCGCCCGTCAAAACAGGAAGGCTTCGTCCTCCTAGTAAGGCTGCATAACTGTCACGTCATCAAGAACTGTTTCAATTTGAAAAATCCTTTGAAGGCAGCCTTCATACTTTATAATTTATCCGTCCTGTTTTGCTTTTGAAGGATGCATCAAGTGTATCCTTCACGTCCTCCAATCACCCACAGTCTTTTGCACACATTCCAAATCACACAAAAGAACATGAATCGGCACTGAGCTCACCGATTTCTCTACGCAACGCAAAAAAATATTTTAGAGATGAAGGCATTGGGCCCTATCTTGCACCCAGCGCAATTGACTTTGTACACCGACACATGTATCATTCCTATTTTGCACCCGCGCACAGCGGACTTTTCCCTCCACAGACGCACGTCGGTAAATTAAGGAATGAACTTGCACTCCCAGGGGCGGTGCAGCGAAAAGAGGAGGCGTGTTCCGGCGCAAATGTTCCCTGGTGCTATTTTGCAGGTTTAGAAAACAATTCCGCCACTGACCAGGAAAAACCTAGTCTAAAGTCAGTGGCGCGTTGCGCATGTTATTCATATGCTATTTTAAGGGTGCATGCTTGGCCATAATCAATGTAGCGTGTGCACAACGCACATACACTTTGATTCTCTCATCTACACAGAAGCAGCAGTTTTCATTTTTGCAAATCATATACATTATTACAAGGAAAAATATTAACACACGAGGGAAATCATTGTTGTATCCATGAAGATGTGAAAAAATAGGCATAAATCTAGCTTATACATTTACCCAAATTATTATACGCCTGTTTAACCAAAGCTAATTTGGGTGGGTTTCTCCCATCTCCATTGTAACTTCTCTGTCTTTTACGGCCCTGACGAGAACGTCGATCTCCTCGGCTGTGAACCGCTCCTGGCGTGCACCTGGCAAATCCGCCGTTATAATAGCAAACCGCCATGGAACAAGCGCGCCTGCTCTTAAAGGGAATGTGAGATGTCACTCTGATTGGTTTATTTCACGTTACGCCCAAACCACACCTATGAATAATGAAGCTACTTCAGACCAACCCATTTTAGAGTAATTTATCCCGCCGGTATTATAGCAACAGCACCCAAGATCCGCCCACAAAGTTACTTGCGTTTCGAGTTTGATACTTGCATTTCAGATCGTTAAAATAGGGCCCATTGTGTTTTCTTTTTTCTTGTTTTGTTGTCAATTAATCACATAATGCTGAACGGTGTGTAATATAAACCACTGGAAGACCACATACAGTTGTAATTACCTGTACTGCATTAATAGAGAGTCAGTTCAAGGAAAGATTTTTAATATAAAGTATTTTTCAAATTATAATTGTAAAAGTATTTTTGTGCCGTGGCCGTGGGGGCGGAAACATTTATGACACAGCCGTGCACTTACTAGACCGTCTCATTCTAGCGTTTAATGCTGAGGTGGACTCTAGCCTATTAGCCTCCGAAGAACTGGACTAGGAAGGACTCAGCCTCACTAGGATGCAACCTTCCGTTTGAGAAGTACTCATTTTATGTTTTATTTGTTTCATCCTTCTGCTGTGGATCATTCATGATATTCAGTGCAACAGTCATCAAATATTAACCCATGTTAACATGAATATTGTCATATATATTTCATACAAACAGATACAACAGCTACATGACATAAGACAAAAAGTCAACAAAGCAACAAGTCCCAAACTTGTTTAGAAAATGGCAGGAAAGAGATGTAGTTGTATTTTGAGTCCTTATGTCAGGTCCAGGCAGCTTAAATCTTAAAATGCAGCTTACACTCAAGCTTACCACAGAATTGAAAGAAAAAATGGAGCGTCAAAAGTAACACTAGAGAGGTGTGAGGAGAATGGGATGGAAACATATAAAGTGATGAAAAACAACTTGTGAGGGAAAGAAAGTTAAAGGGTAGAAAGGAATGTTCTGCTCGACAGGCACAAACAGTGTGACAGTGATGTGAAGTTATTGCAGTCGCATTGTGAATTGTATTGGTCATGCCTCATAACTCACTTCGGCCTGTCTATAGCCCAGCAGAGTCAGAGGCAACTTAATAGATGCAGGGCAGCAGGGAAGGCACCATTCATCTTCACAGAAGATTACCAACGAGAACATTGCACGTACACGTTGTCTTCCTTCTCAGCACTGCTCTTCTTACAGTATAATAGGCATTCTAATAACAACAGAGCAATGAAAATGTTGACTGCACCAAACACAAGTATTCTGTAAAAAGTAAAAAGATAAGTAAACATTAAATTACTGTATTTTATTTTGTTTCGTTTCATTATTTAATTTTATTATAGTGTTTTGGGTAACACTTTTGTCAGGTTTGGGGGCGATGAAAAGAGCTTTTATTAGTTATAAAAATAAAATAAAATACAAACAAAAACTATCCCGAGGGGGGAAACACGACCGGCGACTTGACTTGACTTGACTTGGGGAAACACACAAGAGGAGACATTCAACTGGTAAACATGTGACGACTATCTGGCACAGGACTGCAAACACAAGGAGAATAAATAGGGAGCAAATAGGGAGCAAACAAGGCAGGTAACAAGGGAGGACAGGTGGGGCAAATGTTACACAAAAGTTACCACTGACTTATTGACCCCCTGGAGGTATGACCTCTGCAGAAGCCAAAAGGCCACTATCACAATACCCATAAGTATATTACAACAAGTTATAATTAATTATTCATAGTTCCCTTTTGAGCTGATTTGCTAAATGAGAATTGGACCATAAACTAAAGTGTGAATGTAAAGTGTGTTTTGTTTTTGTTTTTGTTTAAAAGAAGTGATGTTTTCTGACGCCGTGAGCCAATTCACATAGCAGGGAAAATAAGAAGATTCTTCTGAAACATGTCACGGTATCCATTAAATCTGGTCCTATTATTGAGCTGTCATCAGTTCAGCTCCGGTGTTTATAAAACACTGTCTAAATATTTTAGCTGGTGTGAGAGGAGGCTTATGGTTACCAGGGAAAAATCTATGTGGGTTTACATTGGACAGTTTATCTTAATTGCTCTGCAGAAAGCTCAAATCAATCTCACTATTTGTGTATGTTTTTGGTACTCATGTGACACTTTGTTCACACTGTCAACTGGAGGTCATTGGGTCACTGTACTGTTGGTTGCTAAACATAATTGGTGGACTGTATACCTGGACATAGCTTTTCCACAAAGGAGATGTATTCAGATAGCAGCAGAGCATAATGCATCATATTAATGCTGACCATTACTAATATGAATTGCCATTTCTATTTTATTGCTGTATGTGGACAAACATATAATACTGTATAGAACAGCGTAATCACTTATATTATCTGTATATAAATAAATATTATCGCCTCATGAATATTATCGTCTCCGTTTTGTCTACATTCAACTTCACAATACCAGAGCTCCACGGATTTCACTTGCCTTACTGAGGCGCACATTTGCATAAAGTCTAACTTTTCTCAAATTTCTCGTGTTGCTGAACATGCATGCCTACATTGTGTCTTATGTCAGAAACAGCCACCTCGCATTTAAAATTAATTGCTTTGTCAGTGCTAATTGTCATTGGGAACACCCCTTTGTTTATTAGGTAGTGTATATAAGGTAATCTAGTAAAAACACAAACTTTTATCATGTTAATGGGTTTTGCTGTATCTTGGGATGTCACCAGTCCTCTGAGACCTCTGTTAATTGAGAGTCTGATGTTTAATACTTATTTTTATACATTTCACAAATTACTAATGGAAGAAGTTTGGTAATTACCACAATTGGATTTAGAGTAACATTGCAGAAAGAAGATAACAATCTCACAGCATCAGAATGTGTTTATTTATGTTTAATAAGGAATCTACCAGCGGCTCCCAATAGAGCATTAAACCCTCAGTTTGAGTCTAACAATTAATTTTCTCTCTTTTCTAGAAAGCATATTTTTTTCATCCCATAATTGTGCCTCTTCGCTCTCCCTTTATCTCTTTGTTCCTCTTCCTATGCCCTTGAAACCACTCATAATGCTGTAATTGACCACGCATAATCAGGGGAGCAGTAGTCCGTCATATACACAGCACATTAACTCCACTGAAAAGATTACTGGAAGGAGAAGAAAAAGGATGATTAGAAAGATTCTACTGGATGGGCAGAAATAAGGGGAGGATGAATGAAAAAGGTGGGAGAGTGGCCTGTAGAATCCCATCTAATAAACACACAAAAACACAGTCTAATGAGGCAGTGTCCGATGCGTGCCGGTTGGTTATGGGTCAACATCAGTTTGCATACATTCCATCAGTCTACACACTACATGAGTGCCCAAAAAGGCCAGAAATGAATAGCTCCATTTACAATAAGACAAAGACACGAAGGACAACACTTATATCCCTTTTATACCAGGGGTCCAATGTTGTTTAGAGTAATCGTTTATTTTCAAGCAACAATTAACGCCTCTCATTTGCTGCCTAAATTTCATGGTGAGTTTCTAGAATAATGGATATCTATGTTATTTACCAGGTACCAAGTAAAGAGATTTAGACAGTAATTTGTGGATAGAGGAATGCACATATAAACAAATGCAGATAAAGGTGTCAGAGATAAGCTGTCTGTGCACATACTCCAATGTGTCAAGAGATTGTACCGTATACAGTCCATGAATAAATTGGTATTGAGGATATACAGCAGGGGAACTTTGCCATTAAAACATTTAATTTAAAAAACATTTTGTTTGAAACATTGTGATTAGATGTAACACAGGATTTTTCAGAAATGAGGGAGAGTCGGATGCAAACGCAAAAAAAGAGACATTTGTTTAAAAAAACATAACAAAAGTAAATCTAGGTACAAGGACACTTAGGAAAAAAATCCAGACGCAGGGCAAGGCAAACACAACACAACACAACACAACACAACACAACACAGGGCAAAGCAAACACAACACAACACAAGACAGGGCAAGGCAAACACAACACAACACAGGGCAAGGCAAACACAACACAACACAACACAACACAACACAGGGCAAGGCAAACACAACACAACACAGGGCAAGGCAAACACAACACAACACAGGGCAAGGCAAACACAACACAACACAACACAGGGCAAGGAAAACACAACACAACACAACAGGGCAAGGCAAACACAACACAGGGCAAGGCAAACACAACACAACACAACACAACACAGGGCAAGGCAAACACAACACAGGGCAAGGCAAACAACACAACACAACACAACACAACACAACACAACACAGGGCAAGGCAAACACAACACAACACAACACAACACAGGGCAAGGCAAACACAACACAACACAACACAACACAGGGCAAGGCAAACACAACACAACACAACACAGGGCAAGGCAAACACAACACAACACAGGGCAAGGCAAACACAACACAACACAACACAGAGCAAGGCAAACACAACACAACAGGGCAAGGCAAACACAACACAACATAACACAACACAGGGCAAGGCAAACACAACACAACACAACACAGGGCAAGGCAAACACAACACAACACAACACAACACAGGGCAAGGCAAACACAACACAACACAACACAACACAACACAACACAGGGCAAGGCAAGGCAAACACAACACAACAGGGCAAGGCAAACACAACACAACACAACTTTGCCATTAAAACATTTAATTTAAAAAACATTTTGTTTGAAACATTGTGATTAGATGTAACACAGGATTTTTCAGAAATGAGGGAGAGTCGGATGCAAACGCAAAAAAAGAGACATTTGTTTAAAAAAACATAACAAAAGTAAATCTAGGTACAAGGACACTTAGGAAAAAAATCCAGACGCAGGGCAAGGCAAACACAACACAACACAACACAACACAACACAACACAACACAACACAACACAACACAACACAACACAACACAACACAGGGCAAAGCAAACACAACACAACACAAGACAGGGCAAGGCAAACACAACACAACACAGGGCAAGGCAAACACAACACAACACAACACAACACAGGGCAAGGCAAACACAACACAACACAGGGCAAGGCAAACACAACACAACACAGGGCAAGGCAAACACAACACAACACAACACAGGGCAAGGAAAACACAACACAACACAACACAGGGCAAGGCAAACACAACACAACACAACACAGGGCAAGGCAAACACAACACAGGGCAAGGCAAACAACACAACACAACACAACACAACACAACACAGGGCAAGGCAAACACAACACAACACAACACAGGGCAAGGCAAACACAACACAACACAACACAACACAACACAGGGCAAGGCAAACACAACACAACACAACACAGGGCAAGGCAAACACAACACAACACAACACAGGGCAAGGCAAACACAACACAACACAGGGCAAGGCAAACACAACACAACACAACACAGAGCAAGGCAAACACAACACAACAGGGCAAGGCAAACACAACACAACATAACACAACACAGGGCAAGGCAAACACAACACAACACAACACAGGGCAAGGCAAACACAACACAACACAACACAACACAACACAACACAGGGCAAGGCAAACACAACACAACACAACACAACACAACACAGGGCAAGGCAAGGCAAACACAACACAACAGGGCAAGGCAAACACAACACAACAGGGCAAGGCAAACACAACACAACACAACAGGGCATGTTCATGGTCTTGTTTTGAGTTTTCATGCCACGCCATGTTTTTGTTTCATGTTTGGTTTTGTTTATAATAAACTGCACTTGGGTTCTCATCTCTCAACTTGCCTTCAGTGGATCACTTTTACAGAATACTTGACCTCCACCAATGAACCCAGCAGTTGCCCTCCTAAACATACACCAGGGGAATCGTCCCCTTGGAAAATATGTGGAGAAATTTTGTGGACTCAGTAGCAAGGTAAAATTTAATGATGTGGCTCTTAAAGACATTTTTCGTTTTGGGCTGAACGATCCGGTGCGGTCCCAATTGCCAGGGGGAAAAATTCATTTTTCCCTGGCCCAGTATATTGACTATGCCCTTTTGTTAAGCGGCTCAACGCTTACTGTGGGTTTAACAGATGAGGAACACCGCAAACCCCGAGTATCCTCTCAGCCTGAGCTACTTCATGTCATGCCTGCCAAGCCTGAGCCTCTTCACATTATGCCTGCCAAGCCTGAGCCTCTTCACGTCATGCCTGCCAAGCCTGAATCTCTTCACGTCATGCCTGCCAATCCTGAATCTCTTCACATCATGCCTGCCAAGCCTGAATCTCTTCACGTCATGTCTGCCAAGTCTGAGTCTCTTCACGTCATGTCTGCCATGTCTGAGTCTGTTCACGTCATGCCTACCAAGTCTGAGTCTGTTCATGCCACGTCTTCCGCCGAGCCAGTGTCTCCGGACAAGATGGCCGCCGCCGAGCCGGTGTCTCCGGACAAGATGACCGCCACCACGCCTGAACCTGAGCCCTCAGCAGAGATGGCCACTGCCATGCCTGAACCTGAGCCCTCAGCAGAGATGGCCGCCGCGCCTCCTGAACCTGAGCCCTCAGCACAGATGGCTGCCACTAATCCTGAGCCCTCAGTGACCGCTACACTAACCATATTGGCCACAGCCATATGGTGTGTGTGGTCGGTGCACACAATTGAAGTTCACGTCACATCTGCCGAGCCAGAGACTGTTCACGTCACGTCTGCCGAGCCAGAGACTGTTCACGTCACATCTGCCGAGCCAGAGACTGTTCACGTCACATCTGCCGAGCCAGAGACTGTTCACGTCACATCTGCCGAGCCAGAGACTGTTCACGTCACGTCTGCCGAGCCAGAGACCGTTCACGTCACGTCTGCCGAGCCAGAGACCGTTCACGTCACGTCTGCCGAGCCAGAGACAGTTCACGTCATGTCTGCCGAGCCAGATACAGTTCACGTCACATCTGCCGAGCCAGAGATAGTTCTAAACACAGGAAGTTAACACCCGGAACAATATGAATAAAAATGCATAGAAAAAAGTCATTTAGCACAAAACAAAGGGAAACGGACACAGATTCTGTTATTCCGTTACACAGATTATTTGCCCATCATCCACATTTATCACAACCTAAATGTTATAGAGGAAGCATATTGCTACCACCTCTAAACTACCAACACTCGGAAATAACAGACAAAATGAGGCCCTGGACACAAGCAGTGTAATTGCCCATCTTATTCTCATTCTTTCCATATGAAATATGAAGGTTACTGAAACCGCGTCTGTACTTCCTCCAGATCCTCTAATTATGTGCCACCAGGGAGGCACATCAATACCAACTTAATACTCCTAGAACTAGCCAGACGACAAATGATAATGTGATGTGCGGTTTGCCAAATACACCTCATAATCATATTGTCCTTCCTGCCCTAGGAAGGGCACCAGGTAGAAGAATTGGATGCGGCTGTGTTAGATCCCAGTTCTACACCTGCAACTCCCAATGCACCAGAGAGTACCATATCATCTCCATAGTACAAACTTTCTGAAGACAATAAGGGAGTGACTATTATATTCCCTCTACTTCATCTACAACAGCCTAGCTCACTGCTAAGAAGACTTACGGAAGCCTCAAAATATTCAAGGACACAACAAACAAAGAGTTGGGGCACTAACAGCGAAATCCCACTCCCTATCTTTGTGGCACCTTTCCCCAAATAGGACACACTCCATAACTAAAAGTAGGTCACAAAAGTGAGCACACCAACTTTACTAAAACTTTATTAAAAGCACTAAAAGTGAGTGTGATTACCAACTGAGGGCAGGAACAGGGTCAGAAGAGGGGGATGTTGGACCACAACTGCGTCGGAGGATATATAGCTCAAATGCCACTGACTTAACCTTTGCCTCTTAGAACTTTTGGACCACTGCCTCATAAGCAGTGCCCAAAAAGCCCAGTATACATCACCGTGCCATCCAGGAGAAAAGCTCTTTTTCTTTGAGCCCTGAGAGGTTAAGCCAAAAATGCCTCTTCGTAGCAACCATGGCAGCAAGTGAGCAGCTGATGGAACGGGCCGACTGCTTGGTGGCACGGAAGGCAAGATCGGTGGAGCGGCAGAGCTCCAGGACTGCGTCTGGAGATAATCCCGCACCACAATCGAGGTCCTAAGTCAGCTTGGTAGGCTTGCAACACCGCCATGGTGTGCAAAGCCACACCAGCCTGGCCCACCGCAATATACGCCTTGCCAATGAGCTTGGATGTCACCTGGCATGGCTTCGATGGCAAGGCTGGAGCCTTCCATGAGGATGCATCTGTAGGAATAAGATAGTTTGCAAGCAACTTCTCAACCCGGGTCATCTCCACATATCCGTGTTCATCAAGCTCCTTAATGTTGGCATAACTGTTCATCACAGGGGCATAAACATGGGTCGAAAACGGCTTCTCCCACAATCTCGCCACCTCAGTGAGCAGATCAGGGAGGAAATAAAGGCTCACTGGAGTGGAACACTAATGACCCACGAGGAATCGTTCATTCAACCTGCTTGGGCCAGATTCAGTGTCCAATCTAATTTCAGCTTGTCTGTTTTTGTGATCTCTTTATTAGTCAAAGTAATGTCAAAGTTTAAGACCATTCCCAAGATTTATAATGCCAGATGATGGCCACAATCTGTGCGTGTGTCTTTGAGCGGAGCACGCTCAATCAGCCCTCAAGGGTGCTGGTTGTTCTCACTGTGACCGCTTTACAGTGAGGAAGCTCCACTCCTTCCTGGCTCTTTTTAAATGGGATGCGAGGCAGGCGTCTGCACCAAGTGGATCGGGCCATTGTGGCCATCATCTGGCATTATAAATCTTGGGAATGGTCTTAAACTTTGACATTACTTTGACTAATACAGAGATCACAAAAACAGACAAACAAACGGCTTCTTGATGACGTTCTTATTAGGCGCCCTTATAAACTGGGCTTGTGATGTCACCTGACTGCGGTAGCCAATAAAAACATGCTTCAGACACGCAGATACTTCCATGATGCAGTGTAGGGAACCAAAATGAGTTCTCTTTTGCGTCTTTTTGTGCTTGAATGCTTAAATTGGCAAGGCTTAAAACACATGCAACTGATAATGTTTCGTGACGATTCAGCACTGTTACACTCTTAGTTCAGAGCCTGCTCCTTGGCCATGACAGGGCAGGTGGAGTGTTCAGAGACAGCCTCTTTGGCCGTGAAAGGGCAGATTGAGAGTTCAGAAGTGGACTCTGCCACCTCGGGAGAAGCTGTCGGGATGGCTGTTGCGATTATGGGGAGCACAGTCGACAGTGGGAAGACCTCCAGGACAGACGGCTTGAGACCACCGAACTTGGAAGTGCTAAGACTACCAGACTTCGGACCACTGAACCTTGGAGTACTGAGATCACCGGACTTGGGACCACCGGTCTTGAGACCACCAAGCTTGAGAGCTCTGAGACCACTGGAAAAGCTTTCTGTTATGTGGGTGTGTGGAGATGAACCCAATTGCAGACAGTAGTCACAGCAACACAGTTTATTGTACAAATAACAGGAAAAACAAAGCCCACGAGGGGGCAAAACAAGACAAGACAGGATTACAGGTGACTAAACTAGACTATGACTCTGACTCTGACAATTAACTAGACTATAAACTAACAGCAAAAACAGAACTTTCTTTAGACAATATTCTCGACAGGATACTCACAAGGTTTCACAATGAATAACACGCAAAGTTAGACAATGTACCGACACAGGACAGAAAACATGAGGGGATTAAATAGAGAGAAACTAATGGTAAATGGACTGCATTTATATAGCGCTTTCACAGACCTATGGCCACCAAAGCGCTTTACATATAGCCTCACATTCACCCATTCACTCACACATTCTTACACCGACGGCGGTGTCAGCCATGCAAGGCGCCACCCAGCTCGTCGGGAGCAGCTGGGGTTAGGTGTCTTGCTCATGGACACTTCGACACTTGGTCAGGTGGAACTGGGGATTGAACCACCAACCTTCTGGTTTGTAGACAACCTACATGAACCACTGAGCCACTGCCGCCCCGTTGATGACAAGCAACAGGTGACAAGCAACAGGTGATAATGGGGAAACAATAATGACTAAACAAGGATAACAAGGAGGGCGGGGCTAGATGACGAGACAACACAAGCACATGGCCTAGCAAAAGGCCATGTGTGTGCACATAAAACATGGGCCTGTCATGATCCTGCCTCAAGACCAGGGAAAATCAAAGACTAGAAGGCAGAATCATGACAGAACCCCTCCCTTAAGGAGCGGCTACCAGACGCTCCCTAAGGGAACACTAAACACGTGACATGACGGACTGAGACATGGACACAAACCAACAGAACATGACAAAAACCAACAACGGCAAACATGAATAAACAACAGCAGGGTTGGGGTGAAAAATCCAAAACAACAGACAAGGCAGAGGAGGTGGAGACAACACAGAGTTCATGGGGGAATGTCCAGGGTGGGTGGATGGGACTGTGGTCTTGGGTCTTCCGGACGAGGGCTGTGCACAAGGAATCCGGGCAGGTTTGGATGGGGACACACGAGGAACATTCTTGGGGGAAACAGTCTGGGGTGAAGTGGTGACAGGGGCGTCCGGGGAAACAGACAGAGGTCGGGTGATAGTGGGGACCGCTGCAGCCAGCAGCGGAGCGAAGACAATGGGTGTGACAGGTGGTAAGGGAGCGGAGAAAGATGCAGACTGGGAAGCTGGGACAGGGCTGGAACAGCGCTTGCAGCAGCAGCGGGCTCTGGAACAGCGCTTGCAGCAGCAGCAGCGGGCTCTGGAACAGCGCTTGCAGCAGCAGCAGCGGGCTCTGGAACAGCGCTTGCAGCAGCAGCAGCGGGCTCTGGAACAGCGCTTGCAGCAGCAGCAGCGGGCTCTGGAACAGCGCTTGCAGCAGCAGCAGCGGGCTCTGGAACAGCGCTTGCAGCAGCAGCAGCGGGCTCTGGAACAGCGCTTGCAGCAGCAGCAGCGGGCTCTGGAACAGCGCTTGCAGCAGCAGCAGCGGGCTCTGGAACAGCGCTTGCAGCAGCAGCAGCGGGCTCTGGAACAGCGCTTGCAGCAGCAGCAGCGGGCTCTGGAACAGCGCTTGCAGCAGCAGCAGCGGGCTCTGGAACAGCGCTTGCAGCAGCAGCAGCGGGCTCTGGAACAGCGCTTGCAGCAGCGGGCTCTGGAACAGCGCTTGCAGCAGCAGCGGGCTCTGGAACAGCGCTTGCAGCAGCAGCAGCAGCGGGCTCTGGAACAGCGCTTGCAGCAGCAGCAGCGGGCTCTGGAACAGCGCTTGCAGCAGCAGCAGCGGGCTCTGGAACAGCGCTTGCAGCAGCAGCAGCGGGCTCTGGAACAGCGCTTGCAGCAGCGGGCTCTGGAACAGCGCTTGCAGCAGCAGCGGGCTCTGGAACAGCGCTTGCAGCAGCAGCGGGCTCTGGAACAGCGCTTGCAGCAGCAGCGGGCTCTGGAACAGCGCTTGCAGCAGCAGCAGCGGGCTCTGGAACAGCGCTTGCAGCAGCAGCGGGCTCTGGAACAGCGCTTGCAGCAGCAGCAGCGGGCTCTGGAACAGCGCTTGCAGCAGCAGCAGCGGGCTCTGGAACAGCGCTTGCAGCAGCAGCAGCGGGCTCTGGAACAGCGCTTGCAGCAGCAGCAGCGGGCTCTGGAACAGCGCTTGCAGCAGCAGCAGCGGGCTCTGGAACAGCGCTTGCAGCAGCAGCAGCGGGCTCTGGAACAGCGCTTGCAGCAGCAGCAGCGGGCTCTGGAACAGCGCTTGCAGCAGCAGCAGCGGGCTCTGGAACAGCGCTTGCAGCAGCAGCAGCGGGCTCTGGAACAGCGCTTGCAGCAGCAGCAGCGGGCTCTGGAACAGCGCTTGCAGCAGCAGCAGCGGGCTCTGGAACAGCGCTTGCAGCAGCAGCAGCGGGCTCTGGAACAGCGCTTGCAGCAGCAGCAGCGGGCTCTGGAACAGCGCTTGCAGCAGCAGCAGCGGGCTCTGGAACAGCGCTTGCAGCAGCAGCGGGCTCTGGAACAGCGCTTGCAGCAGCAGCGGGCTCTGGAACAGCGCTTGCAGCAGCAGCGGGATCAGGACCAAGCAGAAACGAAGGACGGGAGGCTCCCTTCCTCCTCTTCTTCCTCCTAGGTCGTGGTGCAGATGCCGTTGGTGGACTGGTGAGTGGTTGGGGAACCATGGCGGGATCTGTGTCTGGCTTAGGAAGATCAGTCTCCAGGAGGGCTGATTCCGTAGCAGAGGACTCTGAAGCCGATTCCCAAGAGGTCCGTCTCCCTCGCTTGCCGAGAAGACCTTCGGGTCCGGATGACGTCTCGGGAGTGGAAGTGGGACCAGCTTGATCCCCCTGGGAAACAACACCTAGGACACAACCCTCCGGAATCACTGGCAGCTTGACTGGTGGTGAAGACAAGATGGACCCCCGCGACTCCCTCCTCGATAAACAAACCACCATATCAGCAAACGAATGCTTCTCCCGTTCAGCCAGGGGTGGAGGAGAGTTGAGACCCGCAATGAGGTAGCGGTTTAGGAGAACATCAGGCAGAAAAAACCTCCTCTCGTTCGCGACCCGAGCATACTCCCTCAAAGATAGCTCTCCCTGGGAGGGAATCGGGAGTTTGCCCCTCTTAGAGTCAGCAATGGTCCTGTGCCACCAATCCTTCAGATCATCTGGGTTATGCTTGACATAAGAGGACATACTGTCTGCTGGGTTCGGTCTTGGTCGGTACATTCTGTTATGTGGGTGTGTGGAGATGAACCCAATTGCAGACAGTAGTCACAGCAACACAGTTTATTGTACAAATAACAGGAAAAACAAAGCCCACGAGGGGGCAAAACAAGACAAGACAGGATTACAGGTGACTAAACTAGACTATGACTCTGACTCTGACAATTAACTAGACTATAAACTAACAGCAAAAACAGAACTTTCTTTAGACAATATTCTCGACAGGATACTCACAAGGTTTCACAATGAATAACACGCAAAGTTAGACAATGTACCAACACAGGACAGAAAACATGAGGGGATTAAATAGAGAGAAACTAATGACAATCAACAGGTGATAATGGGGAAACAATAATGACTAAACAAGGATAACAAGGAGGGCGGGGCTAGATGACGAGACAACACAAGCACATGGCCTAGCAAAAGGCCATGTGTGTGCACATAAAACATGGGCCTGTCATGATCCTGCCTCAAGACAGGGGAAAATCAAAGACTAGAAGGCAGAATCATGACACTTTCAGTGCTGCTCATACTGGCATCAACGGTGGGTCCGAATTCTTTGCTGCTGGTAACAATTGTCTTGGCTTCCCATTCTGTGTTGGTGCATGCTCCAGGACCACCGAGCTTGAGTGCGCTGAGACCGCCTGGCTTGAGAGTTCATTCTGTTTAACTATTGTTCATCTATGTTTGGAACCATTTTCATTGGCAGAGAAAAAATAGACAAAATAATAAGCTATATTGGGTCTAACGTGTAACTTACTTAATATAACCTTCTTGTTTATTAAATGTGAAGGGGGTGGATTGGAATCCACTGCTGCTTCAATGTATATGTAATGAGTGATTATAATCAAGGTATTAGTCAATATTTTCCCTTCTAAATATCAAATGAATTGAATGACTTCTCTGGAGATTTTACTTTGTTATAGAAGTTACCAGTGTTATTACTGAAATGTTCTTTTCATGTATTCTTTAATGTCAGTATTTGATATCTGAATGTAGCTTGCTTATTTATCCCGGCTTCCAGAAATTAAATAGGAACTGGTTTTGTGTTTGAGTTTGTCTTCAACGTTCAAACAAATAGGGGTCATTGAAGTCTATAGTTTAAGGGACCATTTCTCAGTTAAAGCCTATATTTTCCAGTTAGACTAAAGTGTCCTATCCTGAGAGAAAGAACTTGTTATCTTGATGTTTTGAGACGAGACTCCTGTTTATAGTTAGAGCCTGGCCAAATCCAACCTTGGAAATGGCTGTGTGTTGGTGTGTGTGTTAGTCTTCTTGGTTACAGGTTAAGGAACCATTGGCATTGTTGTTCGAGACATACTGGCACCCAGCAACTCAAATCTGCGACCTGGAAGGTCACGACGTGCCTAACATCAGGGTCCGAGTGTCAGCGGCATAATCTATGGAGATATGCTTCTGTCTATCTGTATATGTGTGGAAAATGACTATGTTTATCAATTTATTAGCCAATCAGAATCATTCAACCTGTAAGCAATGACGTAGCTTAGACCTTGGAAATGGTATAACTGCTGTGATCTTTGTAACTGTAAGCGGGGCGGCCTACGAACTCCTGTGTGAGTCTTGAAGCTGACTTCTGCTGATGAAACTGCAAACTATTTTCAGTAAAACTTTTCTTCTATTTTTTAATAATTCTGACTCCGGGTCTTCTTTCAAACATCTGGTCCATGGGTCCTAAACTGTTAACCCCTAACAAATGATTGTATAAAAGCAGTGCTTACAACTGAATTTAGAGTAAACTCTGAACCAAAGCACTCTTGCTTGTGTTATATTGCCTAAATAGATAATGACATAAAATGTTATGTATGAATCCAACAATAGAAGCTTGAATTTCCACTTTTGAAGCCCTTTAAATTTTGAAGCCAGCCATTGAAATATATATATATATATTTATTTTTTTACTATTTTGAGTCAGTCCAAGTACTAGGGTTTTGCACAGCTTGTCACAGGGGTAAAGGACTCCTGCTCAGAGGCCATATGTATGGCTCTGGAGTGTGGTAGAGTGCTCACTGTTGGTGGTACTGTTTGAATCATAACTGGATAAGGGGAGACCAAAGCAAGATGAAATTAAAGTCTATACTGTACTGACATCAGCATGTTCATACAGTATACCTCACCCTCATTCACTCAATTGCTCAGTGCATAGATCACCATGGCAACTTCAGAAATGTCTGGCCTGTCTCTCAGCTGTTGTGAATGTGGACAGAATGCTCTAAAATTGAGCACTCATCATGACATAGCTGTTCTTTACATGTGATACCAACCTTACCTCTTTTTTATGAATTATACTCCAGTCAGTCCTGGTAAGCATGAAATAAACGTTTTCTACAGCATTTGATGTTCCCAGAGACTTCAAAAGGAAGAGTGCCTTTTTTTAAATATCAACATACTAATAAGCTTCTGTTTTGCTTACTATAAAATCACAATAAAAATGTCCAATCTCTGTAAGTCAACATGAATTAAAAATGGATTCTATTAACTATCTTAAGACATCATGGTCTTATTGGTGCATTATTCATCAGTGCATGTTATTCCAAAGAGAAAGAAAAATGAACATGAACATATGAACATGATATTTAGAGGTATTGAGCACTCCAACACATGTAATCCCGCTTTCAAAAAACAGCAGGAAACACAGACAAAATCTCTCATCAGGTCTCTTGACTGGCAATCATGCTTGAAATGTAGAAACTGTAAAGTGCCTCAAGGGAGGAATTATGTGAAAGTGACTCCACATTTCAGTCTAGTTGAGATGTCCTCGGAGGCTGGTGTACTTAATTGCACTTTTGCACATGCACAAATGACTCCTTGTCCAAAGTCATTTGAAAATTCGGTGTTGTGGTATAGCCTAGCCCTATTATTGTTGTTGTAGTCTTGTTTTAGCATTATAGTTGAAAAGTCATGACAAATACAAATAAATTTTTTTGAGGCTTCCTGGTCTTTAGTTATGAGTTTAGAGAGCAAATGCTGTAAACATTCTTTCTGCTTTTAGCCATAGTGTCAGTGTGGCAGCATTTTGCCCTTCGACCTGCATCTCCAAGGTGCCCCTCTCAAACTGCCAGTCACTAGCAGGAGAGGCCAGGCAGGGCACTGTAGCGGTCAGACCCCCTCCCTCACCGGCATCTGATCTTCTGTCAGCAGCAGCATGCTAAAACACAAGCAAAACAGAGGGTAAGGAAGGGAGAGAGAGGAAAATAAAAGATAAATTAGAGGTCCTGAAAAATTCCACCCACACCCACAAAAAACCCACCCCACTTTTTTTCTTTTTTTTTTTTTAAACAAATGCATTTCATTCAGTGCATACATTATAAAGAAAAATTATGCATGTTCGCAACACTGTGATAATTAAACAAATAAAAATGAACAGAAAAAAAACGCAGAACTCATTAGAAACCTACAGTATCATGCATGAATATAACAAAGAATTTTCACCGTGTCCTTCATTTGATTTTGTTAAAACCAAACCAAAATTTCTCCAAATAACAGCATTAAATTCAAACTCTTACACTCAGGGAAAGCATACTTTACTGTTTCCTTTAAAAAATTGTTTTAGATATTTTTTTTATTGTTGACTGTATTTTACTTGATTTGATTTGATTTGACTTGACTTATAATATTATTATTAATGACTATTACTGTATAAGATATAATGGGTGAATTGGTGTTTAAGAAATACATTAGGACAATGCAAAGACATGCTGCCCTCTAGTGTTACTTTGGGTAATATTTGACTCCTGGTAACAGAAATAAATTTTGTCTGTTAAAATACTGTAGGCCTATCATGTCATCATATCTGAGCTTAATAAGCAAACGCAGTCACTATTCATGATATATTAAACATTTTGGTGATTCTATGTATGTATATGTTTGTATATAGCCTGCATGTATGTATGGATGCATGTATACCATATTTGTTTATTTAATTATTTATTATTGGTGATTTTATTGGTGATTTTATTGGCTCCAATTCATTCATTCATTCATAAAATTTTTTGCGCTTCAAATCCAGGTTTCAGGTCCACACCTTTACTTTCCTTCCAGCTGTACCAGCAAAGTATAGCATAGAAATGTACTTGTGTCAGGTTCTTCAAGGCCTGCATGGAGCATGTACACTAGAAAGTCTGTTTGTGATGGGCCAGACATGCAGTCCCTGAGGTGACAGCTCCAGGGACTCAACATGAGAGGACATTTTCACTTCATTTTCCCTTGGCCTGGAGCTGCTCAGTGTCTATGATGATGACAATGTGTAAAACATGCCTAAAATACCACTTTACTGAAACAAAAGGGCCTTAACTCTTGTGTCATATTGTTAAAAAGAAGAATAATAATAATAAATCTTTGATTGAGCATTTATTATATTGGTTAATGATAATTTTAAAATACACTATTGTTCATTGTTAATTGATCTGGATGGAGCCTCCCCAGCATCTATAGAGAGCTTGTTGAGTTAGCATCATTTACTGAGAAGCGAAGGGAAAAGTGCTCACCCCTGAAGTGCTGTCTGCTGTCAAGCCAGATCTCCAGACAGGCAGGGGGCATGTCTGAGTGAGAGGACAGAAGGATAGATGTGGGGGGAGTAGGAATGAATTATTCTAAATAGCCGCCCATGCTGGGAGAGTCTCAATTTGGATGCTAATCTCCCTACATATTGTACTGTCACATTAGATTTAGTGCATTCAGTCGTGGTACCTCATGATGTTCTGTGCCAAGTTTGGCATCATTAATACCAAACCTCACTGGTTCTCTTTGTGATTGAGATGTGATGCATTTTGATGCGACTTAAATGCCAGCTTTTATAGACTTGAAATCTAGTGAGTTGTATGAATGAACTACTTTATTTTTGGAGCAATTGTATTGTTTTTAAGGAGTTTAGCCAAATATAATTTAAAAGTAAATTGTACAATTTGCATATGTCTAAGATGTTGAGTTTGAAATGTTTAAAAATCTGAAAAGCATAAATATATTTGCTCGGTTATAGTCTAAAATGGCCATGTATAATCTTTGAACTGAAAACAGACTGACGTACATATTAAAATACATTTATTTATAATACAACTTCATGTACCACATTTTACAGTAAAGTACACTAAACAACATTTAACATTTTAAACTGCATTGATATCACATGATAATTCACAAGATAAAGAAGTATTTTGTTAGCATATTTTTTATCTTACATAAGTAGGCCTATAGTGCATTCTTTAAATATATTTATTTAAAATAATATTCTTAAATTAACAATACGCTTAGAAATGCTTACACATTCTTGAAAGTGTATTGTTTATATTAAATTGCTTACTACTAAAATGTCCTTTTAAAATGTTAATCATAAAATAATACTTTTTAGTATACAGAAATTAACTTTTCATGATAGTAAGACTGACATTAAACAGTTTATCAAATGTCACAATGTCAACATTAAATACATTAGCATTTTCAGTCAATTTTTGATGCATGATTCATCTCTGTTATTTGTTATTTATATCACACTGCACTGTAAAATAACCATAATTCTACAAAAACATGTTCATCATCAGCTTGCCTGGCGTCTTTTGCAGAAGGTTTTATGTTAACCCATTCAAAAATACAAACCAACAGTCATTCTGCAAATAAAAACAGATGATATAATTATTCCTTTAAGACCTCTAAGCCCATATCAAAAGCTTATGATAACAATTATTCAACTGAAAACACTTCCATACATCAGTATCGGCCTCTTTATTTTGCCATGACTCACTTAATAAAGCACAGACTGTTTGTATCTGATAACATCCACATTTGGAATGTGGAATGTTCATCTGCCAGAATTTTGTTGCTTGTCCAACAAATTGTCCATCTCCATCCAGGGAAGATCCCACTGGATTTCAGTCACGTCCTGCTTGGTTTTAGGCATTTCCTGTTGGACCCTTTCCCTTCTAAATGCCCCATTTGGACAGACAGGCAATTTCTCTCTGAAAAGCATGCATAAACATTGCAGATATTTGATACAGAGAGCAATGTGACACAGAAGTCTTCAATGAAATTAATATCATGCACTTATTAAAAGAAACTACAGTAGAAATTATTTTTTATTTATTTTTTATGTAAATTCGTCATTCTAAATCTCAAGGTTCACAATGGCATGAGGTTGAATAAATACTGACACAATTTTCATTTTCTCGTTGAACTGTTCCCTTATGGGTGTATCACCATTACTTTACCCGATGCATGAGAAAACAACTATTTTACAATTTGGTGATCTTGTATGAGTTCGTATGATTTGATTTGTACGAATACATATTAAAAAAAAAACAATTTGAGCGTTGTAGGTATGGGGGGAAACTACGCATGAAGGTCCACTACTAAAACTAACCCTCAGTTAAGCAGATTGTACGAAAATGTAAGAATTCATTCAATATCACCACCTACAAATGGCCACAAGTGTGTTGGTATAGCCTACCTAAAACCTGGAAACAGCAGCCAGAGCACAGGAAGAAGCACCAGAAGAACCAAGATGATACAGAGACCCGACACCCAGACCAAAGTTCCTGCATTACAGAGTTTATAAGGATGGCCATAGCATAGAAACCCAAATTCAATCACAGATGTTCTGGATCTCATACCTGTATATGGCTTTTCATCTTCTGAGTCAGCTGTGGAGTTCTCTAAAGACACAAAGTGACTGAACTGATACAATTATGCACATTATACACAGTGAATTAAAAGATATACGGACCTCACAAATCTAACTGAAAGCTATAGTTACTGACTCACCTTTCATCACTGGATGAAGTGTGCTCAGGAGAATCACTGTATCATCTGGGAACAGAGATTAGGCCTATATAATATATGCATATAAGTGTATTACTTTACAATATACTAAAGTATCCTTTTACGCTATATATATATATATATATATATACACACGTGTGTGTGTGTGTGTGTGTGTGTGTGTGTGTGTGTGTGTGTGTGTGTGTGTGTGTGTGTGTGTGTGTGTGTGTGTGTGTGTGATTGTAATATATCTCCCAGCTTTTCAAAATTCACTTATTAATAAAAAACTATTTTAGATATTAATAAAAAACGAATAAAAATCTTTATTATTGCCACTGATGTTCTTACAAACCACGGTGATGTTGATGGTGTTGCTTGTCTTGTTTTCAGCAGTATTCTCACACCAGTAAAGTCCACTGTTCTTACTGTCAATGTCAATGAAATGACATTCTTCAGGCCTGTCTATAGATTCTGTGCCATTCAACTGCAAACATCCAGACCTCGTTTTAGCACCTTGAAGCCTCCTCAGTATCCAGCCTGTTGAATTACCAGCAGTTACTAAGCAGCGAAGGGTGAACTTTTCCCCCCTGAGGTGTTGTCTGTTGTCAGGCCGGACCTCTAGAGAAGCGTCTCGGTGAGAATCTTTGACTGATTCATACCGATTCACACTTTCAAATGCTCCATGTGTGAACAAGGAGGAAAGCAGCACTGAAAGGTTATATAATGCAAAAACAATATGTTAACATGTTTCTCCATCTAAATTAGTGTATTGTATTGTAGACTTTATCAATTAAACCAGGCTTAGGAATTATAGGATAAACATTGACAAAACAGATCAGTGGGTTGTGCTTTAGATCTGATTCTTGAGCAGTTAAACAATTGAGCAGGCAATTGTTAAAAAGAGTTCATTCAAGAGTATATATTAAGAAGAAAAAGCTCACCTAAGTAACCAACAGCTGACATAAGTCCCATGTTTTCCTTTAGCGCTGGGCCTTTTTAAAGAGAAAAAGTATGCAAGACAGACACAATGACAGTGCAACACCCAACCAAACATTTAGAGGCATTTATTTACCCCACCTTTTCCGCTTGCTAGAGATGATCTGATAAATCCGTTCACACAGTTTGTAAACTGGGAATTGGGCATTTCTTCTCTGCACATTAACCAGTTAAATTAGTAGCCTAATGGAAAAAGAAATACAACCTTTTTGCACATTTGTTTGACCAAAATACAACCTAAATAGACAAACAAATAAGGCAAGTTAAGCTGACACCCATATTAACACTTCTGGCATATGTCAATAATTCTCTAAATTCATATTTTTGTTATGCATTTTTAATATGAGCAAATCAGTCCCCACAAATCAACCCCTCTCTATATCCTAATATGAGTTTTGAAACATTATTTGTTTAATTTTTTCTTGCTTAGTAAGTATTGTTAAGAATTTTGTCATTCGACATTTTACAAAGATTTTTAAATATATATATTCTTTAATTATTCAGTCATTTTTTCGTAACATAAAAGAGCATGTTAGGTCATACAGTGATTTTGAGTAGCCTAGTCTAGATACGTTCTTTAAATGGCTATTTAAAGAGAAACTACACTGCTTTCAGCTCATTCTTATAATTTCATTATTTTAGTTTAATATTTTTAAATATTTCGTGGTTCTATAATTTCGTATAGATATTTATATTTTCTATAGATAGTTATTTTATTTTAAATTAAATATAAATCATTTGAACTGAGAACTTTTAACAGGACAAATAAGGGGCTTTTATTTTGAAGCGCGAACTAGAGGCGCTGTCCTGTATTCTGGCTTCACAGTGCTTATTACCTGCATATGGCCAAATGTTACTAGACCCTACATAAACTAAATTACAGTTAAATTTTCTGGAGAGGCGGGACGTCGTTTCCGTTCAACATAACATGCTGCTGAGGTAAATGGTCACTAGCATTTATTCTGTGAAGCGTTACAATCAACAGAATTTCCAAAGGCAACAGAAATGGCTTTTTAAAAGAATTTCAGCTGTTGTGCTCAGATAGCTAACGTTACCTCACCATTTGTTTGCCATACTTCGCTATTAATAATTCGGTATTCATATCATCAGCTCGTACACCTGCAAGAAATGTTACAAATGCAGTTTAGCAGTTCATCAAGAATTTGTGGTATCCTACATTAAAGGTGTGTCTCCTGCATCATATTTTAACATTGCAAAAAATATTTGAGCAGTATTTATGTCCATCATTTATAACTACTATGATTGCACCGTGCTGTGTAGATGAAGAAGACGTGATTTCAGGCGTTGTCGGATGCAGACAGGTGTTGTGATCAGGAGCAGTGGGAAGGACTGGACATCCATGGACACCTGGACACCCAATCCAAGAGCCAAACCCTTCATCCCCCGCCAGCAGCGCAGCCTCTACCTAACATGGAAATACAGACTCACCAACAAAAGAGCAATGCGACGAATCTGCCAGGTCAGCATGTCACTTATGAGATTATGCCTGGGTGGCAAGCTCCATCATATAACCTAAAGAGCAGGGTGTGGTTTTTTTTCTTACTTTTTTTATTTTTATAAATACAAATATTTCATTGCTATATTTATCACAATAATCTGAATTTATTTTGAGTCTGCATTCATAATTCACACATCTGTTGAAATAGCCTTTAAATGAGTTTTGTGCAAATGAGGACATTAATTAAGTTAAACTACTGCATGTCTGGCCATCGGATAATCAATTAAAACTATAATTACCAACTGAGTGATAACAACACACTCAACTGTTGGTCTGCAACGTCGCAATTACTGACAACATCATAAAGATTGTGGCAACAAATCCCGGAATGTCACTTTTCCGGTCACTAATTGCATTGCCACAATTAAAGTTTGGTTATCAGTTTGTTGCAGTTATATAACGGCCACTTGTTATGGTTGGCTGGGCAGCACTTGAACCTGAGATGGCGGTACAGTAGGGTTAAAAAAAATAAAAAATTGAAAACAAGAAATATTTTGAATTAAAATGTATAACATGTATTTCTAGCTGAGGTCACAAATCAGATCAAATTTGTGACACTGGACTTGTGACCGTTGCACAAAAGGTCATGTTCTTTTTTTACAGTGAAGCACCAGATGCTCAGTGGAACATTTCAAATCATGCTTTACCACATGATCATCTGGATTTATATTTGTGGTGTTCATGTAGCTCGAGTTGCTGTCATTATAACAAATACTAGAATTTTGATACTGGTCATTTTGCAATTCATCTTGTACTTAAATTTTAATGCTGCTAATTCATTTTTTATTAATTTACAAAAAGTATTTTCACCAGTGATCTGTATGCCCTGTATGTCATTTCAATTATCACAGTTTTTATGTTTGTGTGTGTGTACCTGCTTAATATTGTAGAGAATAAAAATGTACCCATAAGTAAGCTACATCTGACAAAACCTCCTTTTGGAGATGTCATGTAAAAAATAAAGATTTTTATTTTTATTGTAAAAATACAGAAAGTGGTTTGCTAGGGTTCAATATAGTATTTATAACTAGCTGTATATAAAAGCAAAAGAAGTCTATGGAACGTCCCCATTTAGATAGCGAAGTAAACGTGTGTGTGTGTGTGTGTGTGTGTGTGTGTGTGTGTGTGTGTGTGTGTGTGTGTGTATTTGCAGGCCAGTGCTGTCCTGTTTCTACTGATCACAGTGATTGTGAATATCAAACTCATTCTTGACACAAGGAGAGTTGCCAGTGAGGAGGATGCTGTTCAAGAATATGGTAATGTTGAAAACTGTCTTTGTGAACACTAAATGTTTTATGATACCTGATTGGCCAATTCACATGTTAGAAATATTAAGTAGTCTTATTACTTGAGTGGAATTATTTCAGCATATGTGGATCAAATAACTACACTTCTATGTTTTTTTATCCTTTTTATTTATTTTTAACTATTTCAGTTCTGAATTAGGGTTAGAATAATTTTTTTTTTTGTTTGTTTTTTTTGCTATCATTGAACATTTTCTCAGATGATGCCCTGCCTAACATGGAAACCCCACGCAGGCCAGCCAGTGGGAGGAAGGTTTTGGATATTGAGGTGTACTCTAGTCGCTCTAAGGTGTATGTGGCAGTGGATGGCACCACTGTAAGTGATTCTAAACCTGTTTTATTATATAACACATTTGCCACACTGTTACCAGATAACGATATCGACAATATTTGATGTGTTTTTGCAGGTGCTGGAAGATGAGATGAGGGAGCAGGGCCGAGGCATACATGTTATAGTTTTAAATCAGGCCACTGTAAGCACACACAGTCACACCTCATAATCTACTGTATCTTCTTGTATTATTACTATCATTTTTATGATGTCCACTCCATCATTTTTTAGATTATTTATAAGATTGTATAATTAAATGCTGCTGTATCATCTTCCTTTAGGGTCATGTAATGGCCAAAAGAGTGTTTGATACTTATTCTCCCCATGAGGATGAAGCCATGATCCTCTTCCTTAACATGGTCACACGTGGCAGAGTCCTCATCTTCACTATTAAGGTTAAAGAAATGCCTCTCCCATCCACTTTCTTGATTTTAGATTTGTGTTGTTTAACTTGTTTGTCTGTAAGTGCACTTCTTATTGTCCTCTTCAGGATGAGGGGACTTTCCACTTGAAGGATTCTGCGAAGAATCTTCTCAAAGGTTTGGGAAGTCAGGTAGCAGTTACCTTAGGCTGGAGGGATATGTGGACTCTGGTTGTGAAGAAGGGAGGTAAGGACAATGCTTTTTGTCTTTTCACTCTATTATACTAGATATGTTTAATTATTGTATCTCATGGCTAATTATTTTTCTTCTGTGATGTGATAAAAATGTACTGTTTTAGGGGTGTGCAGTGGAGCCAATATCTTTTACAGTCTCAAAATTATTTTGATCCATTTCTGTATTCAGATAAAAAGTAATACATGTGTATGATTCAGTATCTCAGTTGATATCACTCTTATCAAGCTCTAATTTCTGAGAGACACGCATAATTTATGATTGTGCTGTGCTCATTTCATTTTCAGTTTACGCTCATTTGTTTATCATGGCATTAAAACATTTAAATAGAAACATCAAATATTCTAGAAGAAAATGCGTATAATGTAGTAGTTGATATTACTCCTGATGCACAGATGGCAACATGGTTATTTCATTTGCGAACATTGTGCTCATTTAATTCATAGATTTTACACTCATATTACTACACACACTCATTGTGTAGTGATTTTAGAGTTTTGATATAAAGTTTAGTCATGAAACTCTTCTGATCACCTGATTGGTTTACTTAAAGCCGATTGGTCGTCCAATCGTTCTGTTTGTTCTATCTAGGTTCTATCTAAAATACAGGTAAATTACTAAATTAAAGTTAATTGAAAGTATGCTTTAATATGTTCAATTATTATTATTGTTTTTAGCAGAGCATATACATTCACATTTCATCTTTCTGAGTCAAACAAAACCAAGTAATTGCTATGATATTCAATACAACACTCGGTTAATCTTTGTAACGTTAATCTCCCCAGCTGACATAGACGCCTGATAAACTTTGTTGTTGTGATTAACGTACACGCAATACAGTGAGCTTTTCCCTCACCACTAAACGAGCTGCTTTAGTAAGGTTCCGTGAAAATGTTTCAGCTTTTATTTTCCTTTTACGCCCCGAAGAAGATATCACGGGTTCATCAAGTTCATTGAAATTATCCATCCTCGATTACTTTTAGTCAGCTCTTACAAAACTCCTCTTAGCCAGCGCGTCTTTTCAAAGTGACATCTGACCTGAATACTGCGCGCTGAGTCGCTAAAACGGACTTATCGTGTTGTGTTCACCAACAAGGGTGCGACTGCTTGTCTGTTTCTGCTGTAAAACATGAACTCGCGATGCCCTGACAGCGGACAATACCGGCTTTTGTGAAAAAACTTGTTTAGGGTTCTGTCGGTCTTGTCAGGCGTCTATTTCAGATGAGGAGATTAACGTTATAAAGACACACTGGCAGACAGTATGGTTGGTGAGTAAATTAAAATGTGCGCTTTGGCGGAAGGATGTTACGTGAGAATGTGGAGAGTGTCAAATTAAAGGTGTATATCGATATTTTACGTGTGGAATCGATGCATCGTATCGTTAGACGTTATATCGATGTATCGTTACACCCCTATAACCTATTTATTCCTGACTTTGAATCGGATCAGTTTAGGGCTGCAGCTATCGATTCTTTTTGTAATCGATTAATCTAGCACTTAATTGATCGATTAAAGGTACAATATGTAAGAATTTTGCATTAAAATATCCCAAAATCTCAAGGCCAGTGTTATATATTTATTTTGTTAAGTTGATTACTTACAATATCCCAAATGTTTCCAACTATTTTTAAATCGTGAGAAAATTGCGATTTTAACCAAGGAAACGGGGCGTTAGAGCAGGGGGAGCTGGGAGTCGCCAGTCAATTGCGTCATATCCGCGTTACCCTCAGTTTCCGCTCGTACTGCGTGGAGTCCTGGACAAATGCGGAAGTTGTAGTTGTAGCGTCTATCAAGCTACAAACTTTAGCTTGTTTCTTGCAGTCGTTATGGGACACAATTATTCTTTACCGATTGCAGCTGGTTCTGTCGACAAAGCATGCTTAATTTTATATTTTCCAAATGTAGCATTCGGTAATAGTTATGTTTATGTAAGGAAAGTATTATTGCTTTAGATTTGTGTTTAGTTTATTGACATTGTTTATCACGTCTGGTGTTTATGGCCATGTAAATAAACATAGCATGTGTTATACATAAAGATTAATCAGTATTTTGGCAAATGATGTGGGCATGTTCGAATGTACTTTTACAACAATTGTTTAGAACATGTAAAACTGCACAGCGTTATCACAACAATGAATTCAACAAATACAGTAACATCTATGAAGTATTAAACCTTACTTTTCTTGCGGTTAATTCATTTTAATGAAATAAAAGTGTGATGAGGTTTAAGAGCCAGGAAGGAAGAAGACGCGTCGTCGTGACTGGGACTCATACTTTATTAAAATAAAGCAAAACAAACAAAAGCCGCGCACAACGCGCATTCACTGTGGCAACCGCGACGGCACAAAACAGTTCAAAAATGAGAGCTCGGATCCACCGGTTTTCTTCCTCTGCGTCCAATTTTCTCTCCAGTCTCTCTCTCGTTCCAGCGCGGCTTATAAGCGGTCTCTCCACGCCGATCACTGCAGTAATAAGACACAGGTGCATTTGCACTTGACCTACTTGCTCGTCTCTTTTCTCTCCCATCACAGACCGCGCTGAACCACGCCCCCCTCGCCACAAAAAGCATGTCATTAAACGCAACATTTATAAAAATAGAACTTAGCCTCATCCATGAACATGATTTTTCGATTCCCGTCTGACTGATTTACATCCACGGTGGAGTTTAAAACGACAGTTCCCATCATTCCACGCTCCTTCACATAGTCATCAAGCTACGCCGTTGTTGTTGTTTGGAATGTAGCGCCCTCTAGCGGCAAAAATTCTTGCATATTGTACCTTTAATCGAGTAATCGGATATTTTTTTGTGTTTTTTTAAACAACCAAAACAAATAATGCATAACGAAAATGATGTGGCTGTAAAATGATCAAGCATTTGGCTTTTATTTCTAAAAAAAATAACAGAGGTATTTATTCCAACTCCAACATTTGGCTCCAAAACTAAGCCTATTTATTGCAATTTTTACCCATTTAGTGTTTATAAGTGCCAGTGCCAACAATTATATAACAATACAGTTGTCAATACAAGTCAATTTACTGTAAAACATGTATAACATGTAAAACTATGAATACAAACTTAAATGGTAAAGGCCATTTGGCCTTAGTTTTGTCTTCTTAATACAACATTAAAAAAAGGATTGCATTTAACTGCAATTTAACTTTTTTTTTTTTTTAAGGTTCATTTTTTTTCTTGCAGCAGCCTGAATTCAATTGACTGTTTTCATGTGCATTTTTAGACGTATCCTCACTCATCCAGCAGCTGCATAGCAGATCAAGTCTGTGTACATGCCTATGTACATTCCATATTTATTAATAAATGCTGGTTAAATTCGTTGTCATGATTGAAATATAGCTATAATATTGTGCAATCCCCTGACTTGCTTGTTATCCAGCTAACACGAGGAGTGACTGTCTGCAGACTATTTTCATTCTCTGCAAAATTTGTTACAGTTACAGCATTCACCTTCGGGCTCATCCCTATACTGTTTATTTTCTCAGGTCAAGTGTATGGGGAAAAGCACTCCAAGTCTCCTGCTCTGTCCACATGGGGTGATCCTGTGCTGCTGAAGACTGAGGTCCAGCTGACAGCTTCTGAAGGTATTTTTGCCATTATTATGAGTGTAGATTGTTAGATTACATGTTGCAGTTACGTTATGGGTTATATCAGAGCTGTCTGTTTATGTCATGATTTATTTTAGAGGCTGAGTGCCATTGGGCAGACACAGAGCTGAACCGCCGGAGGAAACTTTTCTGCAGTAAAGTGGAAGGATATGGGAGCATTTGTAGTTGCAAAGATCCAGCCCCTATAGAGTTTAATCCTGACCCAGTAAGACACACATCATGTGACTAAAATACCTTTTATACACTACCGTTCAAAAGATTGTGGTCAGTAAATCTTTATCCCCCAGTTTCACAGACAAGGCTTAAGCCTAGTCCTGGACTAAAATGGCATGTTTGAGATGTTTTAACTGAAAGCAACTTCCATTGTTTTGTTGAGGATGTCAAGATGCACAGCAGTAATGTTTTTTTTAAAGCCTGTTTAAAAAAGCTACTTAAATGTCCTAATTGAACTAAGGCGTAATCCTTGCTTAATCTAAGCCCCGTCTATAAAACCAGGCCTATTACTTCTATTCTGCAAGGATGCATTACATTGATCAAACCTGATGTTGTTACAAATATAAACATTTCTATTATAAATGCTGTATTTTTATTTTTTTTTACTTCAGAATCACGGTTTTCACAATTAAAATATTAAGCTGCATGACTGTTTTCAACTGAAAATCTTTCTTGAACCCCGAATCCGCATTCCGCATATTAGAATGATTTCAAAGGATCATGTGACACTAAAGACTGGAGTAATGGCTACTGAAAATTCAGCTTTGCCATAATAGATGTAAATTACTTTTTATTTTTTAATTATAATATTTTTAATTAAAATATAATTATTTTTATCAAATAAATGCAGCCTGGAAGAGAAAAACAATCTTTTAGTAACATAAAATCTTACTGTCCTCAAACTTTTGAACAGTAGTATATCTTAAGGTTGGATCAATACCAAAATCACAGTCAGTGGAACATGAATTTTACTGAAACTTTTTTTTTTTTTTTTTTTTTTTTTTTTTTTACAATATTTCATACTTGAAATATACTTAAAGGATAATGAAGTTCCAAGTACAAAGATTGGTACATTCATCAGAGTCAGATGCTGATATTTTACAGTGATAAACTTTTGGTACCATGATGGTTTTTTTATCTATGGTATCAGAAACGTGTCACAACAAAATGCATGATACCAAGACAGACTACAAAGTTTCTCTACAAGTTTTCTTGTTTACCTTTTTTGTTTTTCAAACGAAAGTGTTTAAACTTTCACTATTAAGTGGTTGTTATACCCTTCATCCTTAGATAACTTTGCAATTATATCAGCATTTAGACAGCAGAACAAAGTCTTTGCCTTAAATCTGTGTTGTTGACTAAACCTTTCCATGTCCTGTCTAGCTGCCTAACAACAATGTCTACAACATCCCAGTAGCTGTTATAGCTGGAAATAGACCAAACTATCTCTATAGGTTAGTAAACTTTGATTTCTTTGTACTTTACCATACTACCAAACCACCTCATGTATGCATTAGTTAAATTTGTGCACATATATAAACGCGCACACACACACAAACACAAACCTCACAGTTTCCACCAAATTATTAAGCAGCACTACTGTTAGCAACATTGATGATAAGAAATGTTTCTTGAGCACCAGATGAGTATACAGGGCTCGCAAAATTTCAAAATCGCTGGTAGCCCTTCGGGCAGGCACTCTTCAGATTTTGGTAGCCCGAAATGAATTTTACTAGCCCAGATAAAAAAACAATTTTCAATGTAGAAAATTGGTTAGGAGTCAAAACAATGAATCAAAAACTTTTTCAAAACACAAAATATCAACAAATATGCATCTGGTTCTAACTGAACTGAAATGTGTGTGACAAGTATGGAACATGAATCAGTCATGTCTGTGGCTCAGCCCCCAATGAGGGTATGATAAAAAAACAAAAAAAAAGTAACACTTTAGTTTAGGGTCTAATCTGGGTCTAATACTCACTCATACTCAGTCAGGGGGGTTCGGGGGCACCCCCGAGAAAATTTAGATTTCTCTGATCTACATATGTGCATTTTAAGATGTTTTGAAGGCCAAAAAAAATGGATGTAAGTGGCCAGCTGATTATTTTTCTCTCCTCATCAGCATCACACTCCTATTCTCTTTGTCTTCCCCTCCTAAAGCTGAGCTTTGACTGATATAGGCTTTTCATTTTTGTCTGTCAGTGAAGCATAGGGTCATCTGATAGGTTGATTTATGAATCATTTTCTCAGACGCATTAATTTACTGAAAGCTACTAGGAAAGCTAGGTACACATTCATTATTGATCTTATTCCTAATACAGGGCCCAGGGCTCGCAAAATTTCAAAATCGCTGGTAGCCCTTCGGGCAGGCACTCTTCAGATTTTGGTAGCCCGAAATGAATTTTACTAGCCCAGATAAAAAAACAATTTTCAATGTAGAAAATTGGTTAGGAGTCAAAACAATGAATCAAAAACTTTTTCAAAACACAAAATATCAACAAATATGCATCTGGTTCTAACTGAACTGAAATGTGTGTGACAAGTATGGAACATGAATCAGTCATGTCTGTGGCTCAGCCCCCAATGAGGGTATGATAAAAAAACAAAAAAAAAGTAACACTTTAGTTTAGGGTCTAATCTGGGTCTAATACTCACTCATACTCAGTCAGGGGGGTTCGGGGGCACCCCCGAGAAAATTTAGATTTCTCTGATCTACATATGTGCATTTTAAGATGTTTTGAAGGCCAAAAAAAATGGATGTAAGTGGCCAGCTGATTATTTTTCTCTCCTCATCAGCATCACACTCCTATTCTCTTTGTCTTCCCCTCCTAAAGCTGAGCTTTGACTGATATAGGCTTTTCATTTTTGTCTGTCAGTGAAGCATAGGGTCATCTGATAGGTTGATTTATGAATCATTTTCTCAGACGCATTAATTTACTGAAAGCTACTAGGAAAGCTAGGTACACATTCATTATTGATCTTATTCCTAATACAGGGCCGTAGACAGGGCTTTATAATCAAAGAGGTCCTGCATTTAAGGTTATTAGGGGGTTCATTTTTTTTATTTCTCTGATATGTCCATTTCAAGACATTTTAAGGCCAAAAAAGGATAAGAAATAGCTTTAAAACAACGTCAGTGGGCAGTAGATTATTTGTCAATACCTGCTCTCACTTCTTATCCATCACTCTTTCTTTTTCTCTCAGTCTCATCTTGCCCTGTCTCTTCCCCTCCTAAAGCTGAACTTTTTTAATTTACTGAAGGCTACAAATTGTATATTAATTCTCAACATGTACACATTCATTATTAATCTTGTGCCCAACATGAAAACGGCTTTGTTAATGCTCTGTTAATGTCCCCTCACAATGACAGCAAACTAATTATTAGTCACGTTACATAGGCCTATTTTCAGTTCAAAATGGCGAAATTCGACAAAAGTATATTCGTTTGTCTGATCATTTTTGTCATTCGTTTCACATTTATGACCTAAAAAACTGTCAAATATGAAATGTTTAGTTTAGCTACTTACATCTTATCTCGCACTTGACTGTAAACTGAAGCGAGTCGCTCTGCTCAAATTCGCGCTCAGAAGCTTCTGTGTATATAAAGCCCGCCTACTTTGATTTGATTGGTCATCTCAAATATTCTGACATTGACAGACCAATGAGACTCAGATGAACACACACACACACACACACACACACACACCCTGTCCTCTGTTTCTAACGTGCGCTCTGCTCGGAGCCACTGCGGATTGAAGATGAAGAACGCGCTGAATCTGATTATAACAAGACTGAAACGAACAGTATTTCAGATAGCCCGTCGGGCAGGCCGGTTATGCATTTTGGTAGCCCGAATGGAAAACAATATAGCCCCGGGACGTCGGGCAGGCGATTTTGCGAGCCCTGGGGCCGTAGACAGGGCTTTATAATCAAAGAGGTCCTGCATTTAAGGTTATTAGGGGGTTCATTTTTTTTATTTCTCTGATATGTCCATTTCAAGACATTTTAAGGCCAAAAAAGGATAAGAAATAGCTTTAAAACAACGTCAGTGGGCAGTAGATTATTTGTCAATACCTGCTCTCACTTCTTATCCATCACTCTTTCTTTTTCTCTCAGTCTCATCTTGCCCTGTCTCTTCCCCTCCTAAAGCTGAACTTTTTTAATTTACTGAAGGCTACAAATTGTATATTAATTCTCAACATGTACACATTCATTATTAATCTTGTGCCCAACATGAAAACGGCTTTGTTAATGCTCTGTTAATGTCCCCTCACAATGACAGCAAACTAATTATTAGTCACGTTACATAGGCCTATTTTCAGTTCAAAATGGCGAAATTCGACAAAAGTATATTCGTTTGTCTGATCATTTTTGTCATTCGTTTCACATTTATGACCTAAAAAACTGTCAAATATGAAATGTTTAGTTTAGCTACTTACATCTTATCTCGCACTTGACTGTAAACTGAAGCGAGTCGCTCTGCTCAAATTCGCGCTCAGAAGCTTCTGTGTATATAAAGCCCGCCTACTTTGATTTGATTGGTCATCTCAAATATTCTGACATTGACAGACCAATGAGACTCAGATGAACACACACACACACACACACACACACACACCCTGTCCTCTGTTTCTAACGTGCGCTCTGCTCGGAGCCACTGCGGATTGAAGATGAAGAACGCGCTGAATCTGATTATAACAAGACTGAAACGAACAGTATTTCAGATAGCCCGTCGGGCAGGCCGGTTATGCATTTTGGTAGCCCGAATGGAAAACAATATAGCCCCGGGACGTCGGGCAGGCGATTTTGCGAGCCCTGGTATATTAGATATTTCTGAAAGATCTGGTGGCATGATCTCACATACAAATATTTTGTCTATGCTGTTTTGGTTTGGCTTCAGTAGAGAAATCAGAAACCCTGTAAATAAGAAAGCATACCTTTAATACCAGACTGATGTATAAGCTATGTTTGTTTCTCTAGAATGCTGCGCTCTCTTCTTTCCTCCCATGGTGTCAATCCACAGATGATCACTGTTTTCATCGATGGATACTACGAGGTGCCATCTCCTTTTCCTCTTTTTTTCTCTCTTCTTCAATGCATTATTTTTTCTTCTTCATTTTTGTAAGACGATTCATACATATATACAGAATTAAAGGGATACTCCAGTTTTTTTGGAAATAGGCTCATTTTACAACTCCCCCAGAGTTAAACAGTTGAGTTTTACCGTTTTCGAATCCATTCAGCCGATCTCCGGGTCTGGCGGTACCACTTTTAGCATAGCTTAGCATAGATCATTGAATCGGACAGGACCATTAGCATCTCTCTCAAAAAAATGACCAAAGAGTTTCGATATTTTTCCTATTTAAAACTTGACTCTTCTGTAGTTACATCATGTACTAAGACCGACGGAAAATGTAAAGTTGCGATTTTCTAGGCTGATATGGCTAGGAACTATACTCTCATTCCTGCGTAATAATCAAGAAACTTTGCTGCCGTACCATGAGTCTAGCAGGCGTAATGATATGACGCAGCGCCTGAAAATAGTTCCCAGCTCGGTAACTTCCAACGTGACTGGGACTAAGTTTGTCTAACCTATTAGACCTATTTTCAGGCGCTGCGTCATATCATTACGCCTGCTGGACTCATGGTACGGCAGCAAAAGTTTCTTGATTATTACGCAGGAATGAGAGTATAGCCATATCAGCCTAGAAAATCGCAACTTTTCATTTTCCATCAGTCTTAGTACACGATGTAACTACAGAAGAGTCAAGTTTTAAATAGGAAAAATATCGAAACTCTTTGGTCATTTTTTTGAGAGAGATGCTAATGGTCCTGTCCGATTCAATGATCTATGCTAAGCTATGCTAAAAGTGGTACCGCCAGACCCGGAGATCGGCTGAATGGATTCGAAAACGGTAAGACTCAACTGTTTAACTCTGGGGGAGTTGTAAAATAAGCCTATTTCCAAAAAAAGTGGAGTATCCCTTTAACAACAACATTTTCTGCTTAGGAACCTATGGATGTGGTGGATCTCTTCGGTCTTAAAGGAGTTCAGCATACGCCTATCAGTATTAAGAACGCTAGAGTGTCACAGGTGATAAGTTTGAGGCTGTTTTTTTTCTTTTTTCTTTCTTTGAAAGATGAATAATTAACATAGAAAGAAAGGTCACTTAACATAATGGCCAGTTACCAGAGATGGGGGACTCGAGTCATATGACTTGACTCGAGTCAGACTTAAGTCGCAAATTTTAGGACTTGAGACTTGCTTGACAAATATTAATAAAAGACTTGACTTGACTTTGACTTGATATTCATGACTTGAGACTTGACTCGGACTTGAGGTAAATGACTCGAAATAACTTGTCTTTTTAAAAATAAATATCTGTATTTGAACGCACCGCAACAATCACGTGACGCAGCAGGAACGCGCGCTGTGTGAACAAAAGCCGTAATAATGCAGTGTCGTAGTGATGACGCTGAAGCGCGGGATCGTTCGCCAGCTGTGAAACGGTACGTAATGCGCAAGTTTATGATCGAATCAGAGAAAAAAAAAAAGCACAAGCGTGGTTTAGGGGTTGTGTGTGAACGCAATCTCTGATTCCGGAAAATCACTGGAAGTGTGAATGAACCTAAATCAAACGAACCCGGGTCAAATCTTGGGTCACTTTATCCGTGTATTTTCCGGAATCTCTGTGTGAAAGGGGCTTTGGTCACACACCCTGACAAAGGCTCATCAGCCACAACGCATAGTTGTGCAAGTACTTGTCACCTGATTTTAAAATATTAAAGCCATGATGAAATAAAGGCTTTCTATATATATTTTAATAATATTAGAGTGCCTTGGATTAATGATTTTTTTTATGATCTGAATAATCCATTACATACAAAAGCACAGAGAAAAAATATTTTCTTGACAATGAAAATCGGGTTAAAATATGTTAAAATATGCCATATTCCAGTTTTTCTTACATGCATCCCTTTGTACTGTCTAGTTATATGCTACCAATATAGTCTGCTATCCCAGGGTTGACTTGAATGTAAAAAAAAAAAAAATGTAACTGTAATTTAATAATAATTAATAATGCATTGGTACAGTCTACCGTTCTCTGGGATTTGTTTTCATGATAATCGAATGTAAAGAGTTTTATCTCTAAAAACTGTTTAGCTTATACCGCTAGTATATAGGGCAGTAAAAAGAAATCGCTAGTTAATACCACTAAAAGATTGTAAAAAGACACCGACACACAAAGAAAAAAAACATACAGACTTTCGAACCGAACCATGCATACACAAATACACAAAACAAAAATTCAAACTTGCAAGCACAACCATGCACACATGCAAACAAACAATACACTCTTCACTCATACACACGCACACACATTCACTCACAAATATTAATGAATCAATCACACTCAATCAAATCACCTCTCTCTCTCTCTCTCTCTCTCTCTCTCTCTCTCTCTCTCTCTCTCTCACACACACACACACAGTCAAACACAACCATGGACATGCAAACAATACACTTTTCACACATACACATGCACACACATTCATTCACAAATATTAATAAATCACTCACTCACACAGATTAATAATGTACAATAGTCAATCCACCTGATTGACAGGTGTAAGTTTTGTGTCAATTCAATTATTACTGTTTTTTTCTTGTTATTCTTTTGTTAAAAAGGAAAGATCTAACTTGTTGGGATGTGTTCATGTTCCATAAAGGGGATGCCAGTTTGAAGAATGCCATTTGGTGGCATAGGAACCATTATACTTAAATTGTGAATTGTTTAATACATTTTAATGGTCTTGTGCAATGTTTGAGGCATATTTATTTTTCATGCTTTAATGTTGGCCTAATTTCAGTTACATTTACATTTTAGGCTATGTAGTTTGATTTTTTTTATTTATTTTTTATTGTAGTAACCACTCAGCTGTATGTGGAAATGCATATTTAAAAAAAATGTTGCAAATAAAACCATAGTCCACAGCTTATGTAGTTTTAACTTATTTTAATATATAAATTCAGTGAAATCATCAAACGTTTGTATGACTTGCCAGTGACTTGTGACCCAAGCTACGACTTGACTTGACTTGCTTGACATAAAGCAGTGACTTGACTTGACTTGACTTGCTTTTCACAAAATTGACTCGGACTTGCTTGAGACTTGAAGGTTAAGACTTGAGACTTGCTTGTGACTTGCACATGTGTGACTTACTCCCACCTCTGCCAGTTACAGCTGGTTGCTGTGGGCTCAGCTTTAGTGGCAAAGCATTTAGTGTCGAAGCATGTGAATGAGCGTAAGATGGTACTAATGTTCTGCTGTTCCTTTTGTCTCAGCACTACAAAGCCAGCTTGACTGCAACCTTTAATCTGCATCCAGTAAGTAAATGTTCACCTGCCTTAGAATTTGTCTACAGTTACATTGTAAAACACCTTGCACGTGTCTGACTTTGGGGATAAAAAATGATGTTTTAGGATGCAGATTTTGCCATTGTCCTAGAGGAGGACCTGGACGTTTCCATAGATTTTTTCAGGTATGGATGTTTAATTTAATATAATATAATATAAAATGTTACTGAATTACACCTGTAATACTAAAAGATATTCACTAGATGGCAGCAGACTTCTATATTATTTATCACAGGCTTGTTTAGAAATGTATGAGTGCAGAATCAGCTCAATGAATCTTAATAGAAAAGATTGGATAACATTTGACATCATCTCTAAATGACTTTACATGTTTGATTTATTTCTTCTCCCACATTTGTCTCTAGCTTTCTCAGTCAGACCATCAATTTGTTGCGTGAGGATGACAGTCTGTACTGTATCTCAGCCTGGAATGACCAAGTGAGTGAAAAAAAAAAAAAAAGAGTTCTTTTCAATTTGTTCATGACTTGAAAATAGGCTGTTTACTTTGATAACATCTCGGGGGGGAAATGCTGCCATATGGTCTTTCTGTTGGTATATTTTTCTTCTGCTAAACAGTGGTTAGTGTATCCCCAGCCTAAATTTCTCTGAGTCTTGAAAGGCCTTCAAGCAGTGCACATGACCTTGCTGCTGTGCTGTTTTGTAGGGCTACGAGCACACGGCAGAGGACCCATCTTTGTTGTACAGAGTGGAAAGTATGCCTGGCCTTGGCTGGGTGCTTAAAAAAAGCCTTTACAAGGATGAATTGGAGCCCAAATGGCCAACTCCTGAGAAGGTGAGGCAGCTAATTCTCACATTTAGCCTATAAATTATGTCTAAATAGGAAAGGTTTATATATTTACAATTTACATGCAAAACCCCTCAAAAGTGATGTCTCCTTTGGCACAATTTTCTGCTCCATTTGCATGCATGAGAAAACTTCTAACAGTGATTATTCCTTCTTTCACCAGTGGGAAATGCTGTTCTCACTATGGAATTTAGCATTTTGTTCTCTGATTTGAATAACATTGCTAACCTTTAAAGAGTCAGTTTGGTGTGTAATGTATAGTGTCTAGAAAAGACCAGAAAATCGATTTATTTAAATAGGAACATATAGTGCTCTCATTTGGAAACTTTGAGAAGAAAATTGGCAGTTTTGCATACTGTTCTACATACACTACCATTCAAAAGTTTGGGGTTGGTAAGAATTTTTTTGTTTTTGATAGAAGTCTCTTATGCAGTAATTTAACAGTAATATTGCCAAATATTACAATTAAGATAACTGTTTTCTATTTTGATATGCTTTAAAATGTAATTCATTTCTGAGATAGCAATTACTCCAGTCTTCAGTATCACATGCTCCTTCAGAAATCATTCTAATATGCTAATTTGGTGCTCAAGAAAAAAATATAATTATCAATGTTGGAAACAAGTAGTTGCATTTGCTGCTTAATAATTTTGTGGAAACTGATTTTTATTTTTTTATTTAAGGAATCTTTTGTACCATTATAAATGTATTTACTGTCACTTTTGATCAATTTAATGTGTCTGCTGAATAAAAGTATTAATTTCTTTCAAGAAAAAAAATAAAAAATAATACTGACATCAAACTTTTGAACAGTAGTGTATCATCTAAATATATTAAACCTGCCTCTGATAACTTGTTTTGTTTGTTTGTTTCTTCTATTCGTATTGTTGCCATCCCTTAGCTATGGGACTGGGACATGTGGATGCGGATGCCAGAACAGAGGAAGGGGAGAGAGTGTGTCATTCCTGATGTATCCCGCTCTTATCACTTTGGCATCATTGGCTTAAATATGAATGGTTACTTCCATGTAAGTGAGATGGTTATACTGACGATTATGTTTACTTCTGTTGTTTACTTGTTAGTGTACTTGCAACAGTTCTTTTATTATCTTAAAGGGATAGTTCACTTTGAAATAAATTTTTGGTATGTTTTAGCTTACCTCAAGGGCATCCAAGATGTAGGTGTCTTTTTTTCCGCAGTAGTTTCAATTTTGATATTTTTAGGTCAAACCGTTCTTGTCTGTCAGTCATATAATGCAGGTCTATGGTCACTGTCTCAAAGAGCATGCACAGAGTCCAAATTAAAACAATTCCCCGTCGTCCAAATTAAACAATTCCCCATCGTAAGTACACATTGATGGCCTAAGACACGAAACGAGCGGTTTGTGTGAGAAAACGAACAGTATTTATATAGTTTTTACCTCTTATACGCAGCCATGTTGAAGTGATCTGATCTGACGTGTACGCAGACTGGTGCATAGATATATACACTAGATGTCGACTTAAAGACATTCGTTCCAATGAACTGCCGTAGACAAGGCGACATCTAGTGTGTATATATCTATGCACCAGTCTGCGCACACGTCAGATCAGATCACTCGGACATGGCTGTGTATAAGCGGTAAAAACGACATAAATACTGTTCGTTTTCTCACACAAACCGCTCGTTTCGTGTCTTAGGCCATCAATGTGTACACTTACGATGGGGAATTGTTTAATTTGGACGACGGGGAATTGTTTTAATTTGGACTCTGTGCTTGTGTTTTGAGATAATGACCATAGACCTGCATTATATGACTGACAGACAAGAACGGTTTGACCTAAAAATATCAAAATTGAAACTACTGCGGAAAAAAAGACACCTACATCTTGGATGCCCTTGAGGTAAGCTAAAACAAACCAAAAATTAATTTCAAAGTGAACTATCCTTTTAACCATTATTTTACTGACTAAGAGTATTTTTCAATGGATAACTGAATCTAGGACTCTGTGAATCCAGTGATACAGTGTTTATTTAAAATGTAAAATATTATAAATAGACTGTTTTATTTACAATTTGAATTCAATGAAATGCATGTTTTTCTACAGGAAGTTTACTTTAAAAAGCACAAGTTCAACACTATTCCAAATGTTCAGATGAAAAATGTAGATGGGTATGTATTGTTCCTGCTGTCTCTATATTGGCCTCTTTGTCTATTATTATATCCTGTTCAATATTTTTTGATATTCTCTCCATTTTTACAGCTTGAAGAAAGATGCTTATGAGATTGAAATCCAAAACCTACTCCGGTAATTTTATCTGAAGATCCTAGTCCATCATTGCAGAGTTAATGTAACACCTTAAAATTGCATCATTACCAACAACTACAGTAATCATTTGTGTGTCTGCAGTGAGGCTGAGGTTCTGGACCACAGTAAAAACCCATGTGAAGACTCATTTATCCCAGACACTGAGGGAAAGACCTTTGTAATGTTCATCAAAATGGAGCAGGAGACCGATACAAACACCTGGACAGAACTGGCAAAGGTCTGTTGCATTTAGTTGAGGATGCTTTGTGAATATTCTTGGTAGAGGTCGACCGATATGTTTTTTTTCAGGCCGATGCCGATGCCGATCTTTTGAAATCCGTGTCGGCCGATGGCCGATAAATGCTGCCGATTTATTTTGGCCGATTATGTGCTTGTTTTTAACCTCTATTTGAAAGATAAAATGTAACACAAATAATTACTTAAGATAGACAAAATTTCTCAACAAAAAACATTTATTGAACACTTTACCAATCTGCACTTGTACAAAAGACAAAAATAACTTGAGATATGTTTGGTAATTGTACCTGAATGAATTGAAAATTAATTTGCTACTAATTTCAGATTAATATATTTGTTTTCCTTAACATTTTAATTAACAGTAACTTAAACACTTTGCAGTTTGAATGATGTCCTGATAAACAAAATGACGGGAGTATGTTTTTATGTTTCCACTGTTCGATCGCGCCCGCGCCTCACACACACACACGCGCGCGTTTGCACACAAATATAAGTAAACACTTTGCGACTTTAAACACACGCGACTTTTCGATCTCGATCGCGCCCCTCTCTCTCTCTCACACACACACACAACATATTCCCATAGACAGTATGCATATTCCAGCATTGCAATCTTTACATCGCAGCCGGAGCTACAGCGGAGCTACAGATTAGGCGTCCCTAAAGAACTCGCGTATCTAACAGTAGTTCCGCATAACTTTGCACGCGACTTTTATTTATTTTTATAGCGTGTATTCTCCGTGGAAATTTATACACCGAACCGTGACGCCTGTACCGTTTCGGTTCAATACGAATACGTGTACCGTTCCACCCCTAGTCTACAGTGAAATACAGTCCCACATTACACTACTGTTTGGCCAACATTTTAACCGTGTTTAATCCAGCTAACGTTACTAGCTAACGGAATGCTAAAGTTAACTGCTGACTAGTCAAGTGCAGCGAAGCGATGTTTCTGTTATTCTAACGTCCGTTTTCAGAGCATCCAAGAGAAGCACAGACATAACAGTAGCATGAAGCACAGAAATGCGCGTTGATATTCGGTCTGGTAAATAACGGTCGTTAAGGCACCAGTGCCGTATTAGCTCCGGGTCTGTCTGTAGCTACCCAACCCTAGCGACAACGACGCTAGCAAAGCAAAGCCAGTCCTTCACTAGCATATAGTTGGTCTCTTTTTTTATTACTTATTTCTCTGCATTGAGTGACAACCCTCTCAAATATAAGACACACAAACAGAACAAATAAAAGTCTCAGATTCACTGTCTGTAAATTCTTGCTTACTTATTGTGACGATAGCAACCCTTCTGCTGTGCTAATGCAACCTCAACTACGCTATCAATTTCAAAGTAGCCGAACGTCATGTCGCCTATTCATGTTTTTTCTCTAAGTTGGCAGTAACATATCAAAAGTTTTTAATTAAATATAAAAGAGTGTTCTCCATGGAACTTAGCTCCTTCCTTAAGCACTGGATGAGGTCTGCTCACTCTGCTGGAGAATGACTCTAGGCGCAGCGTGCGTCGAACGCGCGTTCCACAACAACAACAACACTAGGCTGCCCACAGATGCGCCTGCCTAATAATCGGCTTGATACACTTGGATATTGGCCGATGCCGATTATGTTAAAAATGCAAAAAATCGGCCGATTAATCGGCCGGCCGATGAATCGGTCGACCTCTAATTCTTGGTTTAAATATAAATAGGAGATTTTGTTTGAGCATCTCAAGGAACAAATTGCTGCATTTCTTAGCTGGTTAGCCACTATTTACCCTGCATTTATTGTTACAGTGGGTCGCAATGAATCTGTTGATTGAGATCTGTGGCCTGTTTATATGTTGAAGAGACTTCAAGGGTAGATAAATGGCTTAGAGACTCTGAGAAATATAAGGGAATAAATACTGAGGGGAGAGTAGTATTAGGTTATGGCCTCATTTTGTTTATTGCCTATAGTGCCTGCACGTGTGGGACCTGGATGTACGAGGTTATCACAAAGGACTCTGGAGGCTCTTCAGAAAGAAGAACCATGTCCTGGTAGTTGCTGTTCCAATCTCCCCGTACTCGTGAGTATACATTTAACAATTGATTTATCTAATTTCCAAGCACAGGAACACATTCTTTATATGTGATACTGCTTTATGTTAGAAATGTTCTATTAAAAAATACAACATTACATCAGTGAAACCAAAAACACAAGACATAGTTTTTTTCTATAATCTCAGCAATTCTTGTCACAGTTCTTTGTCGCTATATATATATATATATATATATATATATATATATATATATATATATATATATATATATATATATATATATATATATAGCGTTTTATACAATACAGATTGTTTCAAAGTAGCTTTACAGTGAGAACAGGAAAATAATGCATTTCGGCTGTTGTTCAGGTGAAGTCAGTTCATTGTTGTTTCAGTTCCGTTGTAGAGATAATCAATTACTGAATTAGTTCATTTAATCTATAAAGTAGTTCTGCAAAAAAAAAAAAAAGTCATCGTGCAGCTCAGTTCAGTTCTCATACAACAGCGTCCGTACAGTCAGATCAATAATATTGTTGAATATTAAGTGTCCCAAACTAAGCAAGCAAGAGGCGACATTGGCAAGGAACCTAAACTCCATCAGGTGACAGAATGGAGGGAAAAAACCTTGGGAGAAACCAGGCTCAGTCAGAGGGCCACTTCTCCTCTGGGACAATGAACGAACACGGTGTCATTATGATTCAGGCTGCATCACAAGTCAGAGTTCAGATCGGGAGCCTTAATTTCAAATATTCATCCAGTTCCTTTTGATTAAAGACCTTTACTGTTATTAATAAATACTTAACTCAAAGCATGTCAGATAGAAAAAATTTCAGTTTCAGGGGTTAGAAAAAAAAAACATTGTAGGATGTGTAATTCAGTAAATTGAATATCATATTATAAACAATTTTATATTATATGATATTAATTATATAATATTATTAAAAGCACTCTTAAAAGGAATAAAAGCAAAACATATGGTTATTAATAGCTGAGAACTTTTCTTGGAACCTATTTATTTATTTATTTTACGCTCTTACTTTATTTTACTTAATTTGAAATGTGTGCATGCATGTTTTTAACTTTCTGTGCATGACCTTCACTGCATCTTTTTCCCCCAGTGGTAAGAAGCCCAATAATGTCACTCCCATTCACCTGGAGCCAGCACCTAAAGAGGAGGGACCTCCTGTGGAACAGATTTAAAACACTGCTAATCCCACAAAAAGGGCCTTTAACCACTAACAGACAAGGCCTATGTCAGGCCGATAATGGGCCTTGTGTTACTCTCTAAGGCTACTGTAAGACAAAGTATAGGATGAACCATCCTGTGCTGGTAGCCTCTAGGAACTACAGGCTCTTTGAAACTAGAACGATATGAGTGTGGATTTCTAAAAACGGTGTGACGTGACCTTCTCTTGTTGTTGGTATGTATTTTGCATTGGGAGCATTTCCTGAAATCATGAAATTTCATAGGAGTTTATGCTGGAAGGTTTGACTTTAGTAAAGAATTGATAGATGTTTTAAAGTATTACCAGTGCTGGTTTGAGTTACTGAATGTGACAGCTGCAAAAAGGGATTAAGAGGATATGGCGGACGTAACTTTTTTTTTTTTTTTTTTTTGACACTGAGTGCTTTGGGCCGTCCTGCACATACGTTTTAACTTATGTCTATTTATTTTGTCAATATCAAGATAACTGCAGGTTTATTTTTACCTAATGAATTCACTTTTACACAAGAAAAATGCATTAAGAAACAAAAGGCTTACATTTGTTTACAAATTAACTATGTACAGACATATATATGTACAGACATATATATTTTTAGAACAAAAGATTATCATGATATTTTTATTAGTTTGAGTTCTTTAGTGGCTGAAAACATACAATCAGTATCCTTGTACAACACATAAAGACCTTTTATTGGACTGCACAGTCTGAAACTGACAGTTTTTAAACTATATGATTGATTGATTTTTATTTTTATTCAATGTTGTGCTAAAATGTCTTTCCAGCAAGATTTAAGAATTTTAAGAATCCTCTTTCGCAGAGAATGATAGTTGATGCTGCTTAGGTGAGATCTTTGTGTCAGCCACTAAAGAGCCTTATATGAGCAGAGTGGAGGTTTAACACTTAAAATCAATGCAATCTCAGCTGCATCATAGATCTACCCTGTGTTAACGTGAGTTTCTGTAAGTGAAGATGTGGTGAAAAATTGATCTCTCATGCAATAATGTCCAAATCATTTCATGGAGGAGATTTCAGATTAGATTGCTGTGGGTTTCAGTGATCAGTGCTAAAATCACTACAGATATTTTATTTGTGATGCCACTAAACATTTTAATAATATCTGGAACATGTGCAATACCATAATAGAAATGTTTGTCATCTCAACATATTATTGTGTACTCAAGTTTGCTGAGGTTGTCTAATATGTCAGATTCTCCAACAGTTTTGTATTTTAAGTAGTTCAAATTGATTTTCTTGTATAAAATAAAACTGTTTTCTTACATTTTTCCCCTCTGTCCATTATTTATTTATTTATTTATTTTTTCCTTGGTTGTCTGTCTTAAATTTGTATTATGATTTGCTGTAGCTATTTGTTTCTTAATGTTTGCTGGATGCATAGTAAGGGCTGTTACTTTAATGATTTTTTAAATCATGATCATAAATTGGAATGAGATCTAATAATTATAATAATGTTTTTATAATGTGGCAAGCAGTGGTTCTCAACCTTTTGTATTTGGTAAATCCTTTTTCCAACGTGTTTTTGTCTTACCCTGAATCGCTATAGTAAGCCCATTTTAAGTGTTTATATTTTAGACCTGGATCAGGATGGTTTTTTGCTGGAAATCACTCTCTCCCCTCCCGTGCGTGTCTCCTCGTATCCGTAAATAGAGAAAAGTTGCTTGGACACTACTGACATGTGAATGGTGTGGAAGTGTCATAGGTTAGTTGTCATAAGAGAGGTTGACACGGAACACCTTAAATATCAAACCTCCAGGGAATCACCTGTTTAAAAAAACCTCAGTCTGCTGGCAAATGAGAACACGACAGAGCTCATAACAAAACTAGAAACAACATTAGCTTGGCTTTTACGATATGGCGAGAAATGAGGGATTAGAAATGTTATAAAAGTGACGTGGACGTTCAACAGGTGAGTAATGTATTTTATTTAACAGATACATTTCTGTTTTTAACAGATTTTTAATTGACTTTTTAACAGAAAAGTCGTATCTAGCTCTCTAACAGGGTTCATTGTAAAGCATTATCTATTAAAGGGCACCTATCATGCAAAATTTAGTTAGACATGGCGTTTAAACATAAATGTGTTTTGGCAGTGTGTGTACACAATCACCCTATAATGATAAAAATCCACCCAGTGCTTTTTTTTATTTTAATTCACATAAATCATAAGCAGTGTCTCAGAACAAGCTGTTTTCTGATTCTGGCCAATGTGATGTACTTTTGCACAAGCCCCGCCCACTACTGTTGACTGACACTGCAGTAGACCCGCCCTCTGTGAGCTAAAGACAGTCCGCCATTGTTTCGACAGCGGAGCAGCTCTAGACTAGCCTGGGAAAACCCAGACTACTTCCGGCGAATTTTAATTCTCTCTCCAGGATAGTCTGGAGAAGAGCCCATTCAAACTCATTTCTGTGCCGCCAAAATCGCGGCACCAATCAGAAACGTTTGGGGAGGGATTTACATGATGACGACAGCGCAGCGACGCTGAAGGAGATTTCATTACAAAGATGGATGCCGCCGTGGAACATCACTCGTTCGAATCATAGACAGTATATAAACGAATCAGTTATCGCGTCTGTTTTGAGCGATTTAAACTTACCATTTTCGTTAAAACCGGAGCAAAGAACAACACTCGAAGCATACATCATCTCCTTCATCGATCTGATTGGTTTTATGACTATCCAATTGCGCCCAGAGGAATTTGAGCTACGTCAGTTGGTGACGCCCCTTTGGAAATGATTTGTCTACATAGCTTCGCCAGACCCTACACTCAGTTTCAACTGAGAAGGGTCTGGTTTTAACCAGGCTAGCTCTAGACAAGAATGTCTTCTAAGCAATTGAGGTGTTTTGTTGTTGGGTGTAAGAATGAACATAGCAGTCTTCATTTACTCTCGTTGTTACTCGAGGATGGATGTATCATAGATTGCAATTGTTCGTGATCCAGCTTACAGTGTCCGGAGCGATAGGCCTAACGTTACTGATCAGCTCATCTGAGTCGTTTTACGGATATAAAGTTTACCAGTTTATTAAGCACCCCCTCAAAAGGCCTGTATATATTTGTTTACTGTTAGTTGGTAGGAGTGTTTCTGTTTAATTTGCTGTGTATGTTGTTGATAATGAAAGGGAGAGAGAGAGAGAGAGTTTATGGAAAAGACTTTAATGCGCACTTCTTATACGGTGTTTATTCAGTTCTTACAGTGATTTTCTGGAATAAAACTAATGCTTCGTCTCTTGTGTGATGTACAATAAACTAAACTTCATTGTATTTTGGCCATTATTTGAACGGGGTTTGCTACAGCAGGCTTGTATTAATAGTGGATAAAAGCAGATGACAAAAACGTGAAACCGTAATTAAACTAAACTATACATGTTCTATTTCCATACAGCATATATTCTCTGGCTCTGTGGGCATTATTGTCCGACTCCGGGTCGAATACCACTACTGAGAGTTTCTGTTTTGATATTATCTGATGAGATTGTCCTGACTGAACGCTAGCTCGTGCGGCTCCGACCTCTGGGCCGGCAGCAGCAGCAGCTCATTTGCATTTAAAGGGATACACACTAAACCGGCATGTTTTTCCGAGCCCCAAAAAGTGCCAATTTAAACATGTTGTAAAAAATTATCTTTTGGGTATTTTGAGCTAAAACTTCACATACACACTCTTAGGACATCAGATACTTATTTTACATCTTGTGAAAAGGGGCATAATAGGTGCCCTTTAAAGGGTCATTTCATTAGGGTTGTTTTAGTGCTGTGCTGGAATTTTAAAGGAGTCCAGTAGACCAATTTAGTATTTGTAAACAGCGATGACGTATCTTGTGGGAGGGGCCGAACTGGTGTCAGCAATGCATTTTTTTTTTACTGCTAGAGGGCCAAAAGATACACATACAGTAGTGTACCTTTAACTTTTTACAGTTCATTTCCAAGCAGTTAAACAATGTGTTATTGGTATGTTTATTTTTAAAGATTGATTATTGAAAGGTTATAAAATTATATTTATGTATTTTTTTAAATAGTTTTTCTGTAGTTCAATATAAAAATATACATTTATTTTATTTTTAAAACGATTGTTTCCTGTTAGATAAGCAGACAGCACAGCAGGCAAATTATGTGGAAATCTGAAGCAACCCACAAAGGAAATGGTGTGACTATTGAAATCAATGCAAATGTTGTGTGGTTGATCCCTTGCGTAAATGTGATTGTGTGTGCCAAAGTTGTAGGGGTGATTTCATGATGATGCAGACCGCCAGCTTGAGTAGGTGTTGTTTTTATAGAGTGAGATATAGTGTGTGTGAAACTTACTAGTCAAAAACCCTATGCAAGATTTTGCATTTGTCTTTTAAAATTATAAATTTATCATGATTCTACACTAATGAAATAAATGAGGTAGAAGGTCACACTTCTTTACCTGTCTGCCTTTCACTACAAGGGATTCTTGAGATTGATGTCCTGTTATTTTTTCAGTATCTACTGTTCACAAAAAGAGCAAATTATCATCTTAAGTCACTCTTATATTCAAAGGGTTATTGGAATAGTTTTGTATGGTGCAAAAAAAATAAATAATAATAATACAAAAATCATTATTTATGACACATTCTCCATGAACACTTTCCTATCTCTCCCTAAACTAATGTTTCATGTATAAGAACAGCTTGTATGACATTAAGCGTTTCAGTGCAAAACAATTATTGCTTCTCTATGTAAATGAACTTGATCTCTGGTTAACAAATTACTTTCTCTTACAAAGGCAATACAGCAAAGCATTTATTTTATTATTTTGCATTACATTACATGCTCAGAAAAAAAGGAAAGATTACTTGTCAAATTCAAAATATAATTACAGACAATTTCATAATATCCTTGTAATCTTACAATAAATAGTGGACTAATATCTACAGTTAAATTATTATCTAAAGCTTGTCCAGTTTATGGCATAAACAAAATGCATATACATAATTGTAAACAAGTAAGATGAGACTTTTAGGCTGCTTTTTTGTCCAGGTAGCAATAGAGATACATAGACACCCCCATCGCTGCCAACTAGAAAACAAAATACATTGTCAATTGTAGGTAAATAATGTGTCTGTGGCATATGATTGAAGTGCCTATAACATGCATAAGGACATTTAAATGCATTTTGGAAACTGTGAAGATAATAATGCCCCTCGCTACACCTTTTGCTGGACATGCAAGGTGGTAAATTGTTCTGTATACCAAACTAGGCTTAACAAATCATGATAAAGGCTATAGTCAAATCCTGAGAGCTGCTAAACTACCTACATAAACCCAATACACTTCTTTCAATACATTTGTTATTGTAACAGCATGATGGATGTGTTGTGTTTACCTCAATGGCTGTGACTCCAGCAGCTATTCCTCCCGCAATGTCAACGTTCCTCCGGGTGACCTTAACAATTTGTTTAAAACAGCCCTGGAAAGAGAAACCAATATCAGATGAAAGGGCCCAAATCACATAAACGCACTGCTGTATTACACAGGGGCGTCAGAACGATCTAAACAGTGGTGGGGTGGGGGTCACATTTATACCTTATCAGCTTGGCTCATGAATATTAATAAGAATACATTCGCCTAGTAATTCCTGCACTAGCCATAGTTGGTTATGATGCCTTCAGCCAATCAGAGCTGTCATCATGACATTTTCCTGTTAGTGACTGGTTGATTTCTGAACCACATACTACTCTTATTATTTCTACTACCATCTATTTCTGGTACAGAACTAAGAATATGCTAGAATCCGGTTTCAAATTCACTGTAAAAAATTTCTAACCCTCCCAAATCCAAAATTTCAAGTGACCGATAAGATCTAAATTTTTCAATTGGCCCAAGTGAAATTCTTGTTGCAATAGTCTGTTAACATTGGCTCAATGAGAAATAATGCGTCACACTAATTGAAAAATGTAGATGTTATCGGTCACTTGAAATTTTTGACTTGGCGATGTAATTTTTTTTTACAGTGTTCAGGACTAATGAGTCCTTCAAGTAAGCTCAGAAATATCGTGATTACGAGTTCCGAGTGCACGGATGGCCGAGAGAAGTTGTATTTAAGAGTGGGAAACTTAAAATTTTAGATGATACACAAGTTGCAGAGTTATGAATTTGGTCGTGTCGATTTGAAACATTGCAGAAACATAATAATAATATAATTGCGATAATAAATAAAAATAATGTGACAAGAAGTACCCGTTTACAGTTTCAGTTTACTAAAAAAATGGCCATGGCCACTCTTACATTAAAAATATGATCTTTAATCTTGCCCCCCCAAGTCCTATTCGTCCGCCTCACCGTGGCGGGGGGGTGAAACAGGAGTCTGTCATCGATACACAGCGGGAAGTAAATTCCTGGTAGGTTAAACCATGCTGAGAAGATGACAGACGCCTGGCTAAGGACGAGGGCACAGACCTAGTGGCCTTGCAAGCCGAGGTCTGAACCCAACTGCAACGACAACGACAAACAAGGGCCTCAGTACCCTGCACGCCCCTGTGCCCGTTCTACGGCGGCGGAACGATCCGGCCAGGGACGAGAGGCTGCTAAGAATCTCAGGTACCAGGCCGCCATCTGGGAACCGACTAAAGGACCGGACTATTAACACCATGGCGCTCGACATTGCTACCTTCAACGCCAGGACTGTATCGAGTGAGGCAAACCTGGCTGCCATCCTGGAAGGTTTGAACAGCATCCGCTGCGACGTGCTAGGGCTGTGCGAGACCAAGCGCCGGGAGCCGCTGCACGTGCGCTATGACGACGGCAGGACGGTCATCTTGGGCGCCAGGGAAGAGACGCGGCCTGTCGGTGGCGTCGGCTTCATTGTATCCAAACGATGGTCGCCGATGATTGACCTGGTCGACGTGACCAACCCCCGAGTAGGCGTGCTCACCCTGCGCCTGCACAATAAAACCACCATCCGGATCGTACAGATATATGCACCAACAGCAGCAGCTGCGGCCGAGCAAGAGGAGGATGTGCTTGAGCAGTTCTACGAGGCCGTCGAGGCAGCCACTACCCCCCGTGCCACCTACCTCGTCCTGATGGGCGATTTCAACGCCAAGGTGGGCAAGGGGTTGGATGGCGAACGCTTTGTCGGCCCGTTCGGCTGCGGCAACAGGAACGGACCGGGTGAGCGACTGGTTGCAATGGCCGAGACCAACCGGCTGTTCATTGGCAACAGTCTATTCAAAAAGCGCCCTGGTCGCCGATGGACATGGATGTCCCCCAATGGAGAGACAACCAACGAGATCGACTATGTCCTCTGCAGCCACCGCCGCATCCTGCAGGACGTCGCTGTCATCGGCCGCAAGTTCTTTGACACGGGCAGCGACCATCGGCCGGTAAGGGCCAAGCTGGTCATCAACGGCAGGACCGAAAAGCGTGCACTGGCAGCCAGCAACCGGGCAAAGCAGCCGGTCACCACTGATCCGGCCGTTTTCCACACTCTGATTGACCACACTAACTGGGCCCAGCTTGAAACGGACATCGACCAGGACTACGACCATTTCATTGGCCTGCTCAAGTCAAGCCGCGATGCAGCCGCAGTGCCGACCAACAGCCGGGCCAGCCGAATTTCGGACGCCACCAAGGCCCTGATGCAGAGGCGGCGGCAGATGCGCGCTGACGGACCCACACACGTCGAGTACGGCCTGCTGTGCAAGCAGATCCGGCAGCAGCTCAAGACCGACCTCGATCAATATAGACAGAGGCGCCTGCTGGTAACAGCCGAGGACCGCAAGAGCCTGAAAAAGTGTAGGCGGGCAATGCAACAGCAGCGCGGCCAAATACCAGCACTGAAGACTGTAGACAGGCGGACGATCAGGACTCGGTCCGGTATTGAGGCCGAGTGCAGGCGCTTCTACAGTGACTTATTCGCCAGCAAGGTCCCCATCCCCCCACCTAACCTTCAGCTCGACCAGCTGCCGTCCTTTTTGCCAGTACTGGAAAGTGAGGTCCGACATGCAGTCGAACAGGCACAGGCAGACCGGGCGCCTGGCCTGGACGGCGTTGAGATCGAGCTACTCAAAGCCGGCGGCCACTCACTTTGGATGGCCATGGCGGCCCGATTCAGCCGCTACATGGCACAATGTCAAATCCCCAAACAGTGGAAGACGGCCAAGACAGTACTGCTGTTCAAGAAGGGCGACCGCGAGCTGCTCAGCAACTACCGGCCGATCACATTGTTGTCGGCCGTGTACAAGATCTTCACTAAGGTGCTGCTCAACCGGTTGGCCAAACAGCTAGACGAACAACAACCCGTCGAGCAGGCCGGATTTAGATCTGGCTTTAGCACCATGGACCATTTGCAGGTGCTGAACCAGCTGCTCGAGCGGACCAGGGAGTACAAGATGCCGCTGGTCCTGGCTTTCGTCGACTATGAGAAGGCCTTCGACTCGGTCGAGATTAACGCCGTGTTGCTCGCCCTCCAACAACAAGGCATCGGTGACGAGTACGTGGCCCTGCTGCAGGAGCTGAATAGCAACTGCGCTACCACCATCACCCTGTTCGACCGGCCGCTTAATATCAAGGTCGGCCGCGGGGTCAAGCAGGGAGACACCATCTCGCCCAAGCTTTTCACCGCCTGTCTCGAGCAAATTTTCCGGCAGCTCAACTGGGACGAGGTCGGCATCAAGATCAACGGCCGCTGGCTCAATCACCTGCGCTTTGCCGATGACATCGTGCTGATAGGCTGTTCGGCGGTCGATGTACAGCCGCGGCTTGACCAGCTCAACCAGGCTGGTGCCCGGTTCGGCCTCAAAATCAATCTGGCCAAAACTAAGTGGATGCGCAACGATCAGGTGGCCGACACCACCCTCCATGTCGACCAGCATCAGCTCCAGCAAGTAGATAGCTATATCTACTTGGGCCAGGAGCTGACCACCGACCATAAGATTGGCCGAGAACTGGCACGACGACGCCGAGCAGCCTGGGTCAGCTTCGGCTCAATTGCCGAGACGGCCAACAACAGAGCCATTGACCCGGACATCAGGGCTGCCCTATTCAACAGCACCGTCCTGCCGGCCATGCTCTATGGGGCCGAGACCTGGACAATGACGGCGGCCGACCGGCTAAAGCTGGCCGTGACTGAACGCGCAATCGAGCGCCGCATGATCGGGGTCCAACAGACCGACCACGTCCGCAACGAGCAGTTGCGGGCCATGACCAGGGTGGACGACGCGGTGGACCTGGCCAACAAGGCCAAGAAGCGCTGGGCCGGGCACCTGATGCGGCGGACGGACGAAAGATGGACGCGCGAAGTCACCGTCTGGTTGCCGATCGATATTAAGCGGCCACGCGGACGCCCTGCAACACGATGGCGCGACTCGCTACGACAAGATCTGGGACACAATTGGATGAGGCTCGCCCAGGACCGACAGACCTGGGCAGATCGTTGTGGTCTGCGCTGGCCACTTTTGGCCGGCGAAGACAGACCGATTCTGGATTCTGGAATCTATGTAGAGCATATTGAGAGAACAGCAAGTGTGTAGTGAATTATAATGATTGATTTTAAAAGTTATTTTCATTTTGCTTGCTGTATTTCATTCATTTTCATAATTTCAAATTCAGTTGTAGTTACTTGGCTACTTCAGTGTCATGTTTTCGACTTGAATACATGGCATGTTGAGGTATGAGTTTCCCAGGTGCACTTTAAAGCAGCATCAGTTATGCTACTTATGGCTCAGATGATTGGCTCAAAACAATTGTGCCAAGAAGTGCTGCTATCAGAATTATCAACTTCATAATTCCAACTGGGAACCAGAGATTATTTTGAAACCAAAGAGTTGGGATGACCCAACCTTTCAACATGCTGAAGTAGAGAAAAGTTTCAGTATGGTAGGTAATCTTTTCGATGTTGCAGACTGGTCATATGCATTTGCGAATGTTTTTATATGGAGAAAAGCTCATGTATTAGCAAGTACTATACCGTGGCAATTTATACACATTATTTTTCTTCACACAGCATAAAAAACATATAGAATATTGCCGAATTACTGATGATTATTATTTGCTGAAAAAACTAAAAGAAGCTAGTTTCTACACCCCTGGTAATTCAGCATCTACTGTACTAGCAGCTTTAAACATGTCCAAACTCTTTGCTAACTTTTGCAGTGGAATTATTTGATAGAACTGCATGTTTCTCACCACCACACTACTGAAATTTGCATTGTCCTCATCACAGGGGAAGAGCTCAGGACCTACACAACAGGTCGGAGGGTAAAGGAACCCATTCTGCTTATAGTAGTAGGATTCAGAGAAGTCCATGTAGTTGCTGAAGCCACAACACTGCAACTGTTACACAAAATGAAAGGGCACTAACAGTCAGTTCCATATTCACAAATGGATTTGTAAGGCTAACATATCTATGTTCCCATGTTATACGTGTGATTATTGATCTGTAAAACTCTTGAAGGGTTTTCATTTGCCTGTCAAACTCGAGGCAGTCTGTTTAGTAAGCTCATTTTCACATCTACTGTCAACTACACCATACTGGTTTTAATGGCACTTTTGGCCAGGAAATTTGACATGATGGATTCATCTTATTTGACCACATACTGAAAAGCCTGAGGCACAGATCAATACTCATCTATGCATGCATTTGGTTGGCTGTGGCTTACTGTTGTCATTGTTGAGTTCCACAAGTCCGTGAGGATTTGATCTTTCCCATACTGCTCCTTCAGTTCTGTCATGGCCCACGCTCTTAGAATGGTCTCAGTCTTTCGAAATCACAGACAGAAAGGGACAGATGAAAAGGCACACGTGACAATTCAGAAGGAAATAGAAACTCGTACTTTTTTTTTTTTTTTTTCAGCAAACTGCTTTCACCATGTGTCTCCACAAAGCCACTAGCAATTACATTTATCATGACTAAATGAAACAAAGGCTCAGTAAAGTCATTGCTCTGCAATGCATTTTTATTTTTGCTAGTGATAATTTTAAGGTTATTTCTTTATATTTTGATGTTTTTGGCTATCAAAGATTTATATTCATTAGTAATTTAATAGCGAAAGCATTATGTTAAATGCATGAGTATTAGGGCTGTCAAAGTTGCATTCACATTATTTTATATTATTTTTACAATAAGCTTTACAATACACTTTACAAAACATATTAAAAATACTTTGCAATAAGGTTCCATTTGTTAAATTGTTACAATTGTTAAAATAAATAATTAGTTAATAAACTAACAATTAACAATACATCTAAATCGTTTATTAAATGTAATGTTATTTCAACATTTACTAATACATTATTCAAATAAAAAAATATTCATATTATTCAATGCACCTGAGCTGACATGAATTAAAAATGAATGATTGTATTTATATTTAACAAAGATTAATAAATAATGTAACAAATGTATTACTCAATGTTAGTTAATGTTAGTTAAAGCATTAACTACTGTTAACTAATAGGACCTTATTTTAAAGTGTTAACTTTTTTTTTTACGTCAGCGCATTTGTTTGATTTTGTAACATTGTCATGTATCAGTAAACCATGATATATTTACTGGTAATGTATTTATAAATCAAACTTTGGTAAGATGTTAAACATCTGATTTGAACATTAATCATTATCAAAGTCAAATATCATACAAGTTTGAAATGTGAAATGCATAGGGTTACAGGTCAGCCAGCGGTAGAAGCAACTTTACTCATGCAAGATTAAGACCTAAATATTGGGACAGTTTCTATTGAATTAGAACACATTTGCACATAATTCTGTGTGCATTTCCTGTGCACTTTGATGCATAAAGAACACCATTACATAATTTTAACATAAAAACATAAGTTTTAACATAAGTTTTATACATAAAAAAAAAACCGAATAAACGTTTTTTTAGAACTGAATGTGTGATAACTATTCGGAAAATAATGTGAATGCATTGGTGCTGCATATGCTTTGTGAAGTAAAATCTTTGTGATGCATAATTGCATTTGCTTTATCGTTCTCTCTCTCTTCCCTCACTTTCTCCCTTTTGTCTTATTAGTTGGAATTTGATTAATAAACCTAGATGAGTTTTAGTTACAAGGACTCTGTTGCTAAGTGTTACTTGTGTATGTGTGTTTGTTGGGAAAGGTGGGGTCAGCAAGAGTGATCTTCAGCACAGCATGCCTGTGGGGATGTGCAGACAAAACATGATTAAAAGTGCTCCCCCTCCCACCTATGAAGCAGTGGAAGCTACACAGATCAGTAGAGTTATTCCATTTAAGATAATCCATCAATGTCTGGTGGAATTCCCTCACAATCTAGACAGGACAAAGCACTGTAAGGCAAAGGAGCTATTGCTAATTGCTGATCTGAGACCAGTGCGTACGGTACAGAATTCCTTTTATAACGTCAACTGAAAGTAATGCAATATAAGAACGTTAATTGAATGTGCTTTTTCTAATCATAATAACAATCTTTAATTTAAACAGTGAAAATGTTATTGCCAAACGACACCACATCAGCTAAATGTTATTGAAATGGGAGTGATTACATTTTGGATCTCACAATAAACAGCTCTGACCAAATGAACATTAAAAAACGTAATCTCCACAACGATTTGGCTTATTCCATAACAATTTTACATGTTAATGTAAACATGTAATGCTATTCAGTTCCATACTGTGTGATTCTTATGATTTTGTGAAGCCTATTTCTTATCGAAACTACAATGGAGCAGCTGCTCAAAGACTTGCACATGAATTATTAAAACACCAATTTCTTCTGTCATGATAATAAATAAATGAATGAATGGATAAACGTGTGATGGTGACAAACAGCACATTAAATGGGCATTTGCATGCTTAATCATTCCTCCAAATGATTTAGTCGATGTATAACTCACAAGAATGTCCTGCACTCTTCCTTTCTGGTGACTCCCCAGTAGCATTAACCGCTCTGGCTTGTTGATGAAGTACCATGTTTCATCCAGATAGCTATATAAATGATGTTTCAGGAACAAACTGATTCTACGCTTGCATAAATGCCTAGAAGACTATTTAAAATCCCAATGGAATTGATCCACAATTACCAAACACCCCAAATATACAGTGCGATACTTTTTTTCATTACAAATTATGACACCATAACGCGTGAAACTAAACTACACTTAGTATTTTTTTTTTTTTATTAGTGTTTAGTTGGATCAATGGTAAGTTGTGTAAAACCTGATGATCTTGTATGCAATAATATCTGACCTTGAATTAACATGGTTAATGTCATTTAATTAGTGATTAGATTTAAAATGTATTTAAAATTATTAAATTAAACTTAGAATATTAAATAATAATTTTGTATTAATTTATTATTATTATTATTATACATTTTATTTATAGGCGCCTACACTCAAGGAAACCTTATAAACACAGTAAAACAATCAACATTAAACAACAAATAATCATTATTACAGCCTGGACGACAAGCATAAAAGCAATCACATAAAAGCCTGTCTAAAAAATTGGATCTTAAGGCGAAATTTAAAAACAAAAATACTTTCATTGTTTTGCACATCCTGCCAACAAGTTCCATAAATAAGGAGCTGCAAGACTAAAGGCTTGGAACCCCATAGAAGTGTGAATTCGAGGGACAACAAGAGTGAGTGCAGAAGATGATCTTAAAGTACGAGTAAAAGTGTAGATAAGGTCAGATAAGTATGAAGGGGCAAGATTGAGTGCCTTGTTCTGTGTGTAAGAAGAAGGATTTTCAACTCAATACAATATTTAACTGGGAGCCATTGCAAGTGTTGTAATATGGGAGTAATGTGTTCTGCAAAAAATTCGAGCAGCTGAATTCTGTACTAGCTGGATTTTGTAGAGAAGCTTTGAAGGTAGGCCATAAAAAAGAGTGTAACAGTAATCAATTTGAAAAGTAAGTAAAGCATGAACAAGAATCGCAGTGCTCTTTACTGAAAGAGCCGGAACAAAGTCAATTAATATTACATACAGTATGTGGACATGCAAAGTGAATGACACTTTGTATGTTTATATGTGCTTCGAATGATAAAGTACTGTCAAAGATGACACCCAAACTTTTAACCTGTTTCGAAACAGACACTGGAAAATTATCAATATTCACAGAGGAACATTTAGATTTGACCAGATTGGTTTTAAACCAACAAGAAGAATTTCAGTTTTACTGCCTTTAAGTTTAAGAAGATTTGATGTAAACCACTCTCAGCTAAACAATCTGAGAGGATAGATGGAGAAAAAGTAGATGTAGGTTTGGAGGACAGGTACATTTGGGTGTCATCGGCATAGCAATGGAATTGAATACCGAATTTCCTAAAGATATTCCAAGGGGTAAAAGATAAATAATGAATAAAAGAGGACCCAAAACGGAGCCCTGCTGAACACCAGTATTGACATATAAAGTCTTTGATCTAATATGCTTCAGCTGTACAAATTGAGTATGACCTGCAAAATAAGATCGAAACCAAGTCAAGGGGGTATGATTCCAATAGACTCCAATAACAGTACCATACTAGATAGCATCAAATGCTGCACTCAAATCGAGCATAAGTATAGACTAAAGTCCAGAGCCTGCAGCTGACAGTAAGTCATTAGAGATCTTAACTAGTGCAGTCTCAACACTATGATATGGACGGAAATTGAAATTGCTCATACAAACTATTATCAGAAAGATGATCCCAGACCTAGGCTGCTACAATCCTTTCCAGTATTTTAGAAAGAAACGGTAGATTTGAAATGGGGCGAAAATTATCAAGTTACTTGAATCAGCCCCCAGTTTTTTTAAGTATAGAAGTTATCACAGTGGTTTTGAGTGAAGACGGACCAATACCATAAACAAGCGAAGTGTGTATGATATCAGTAATCAGAGAAGAGAGAGAAGGTAAGCAGGCTTTAACCAAGTACTTTGGAATAGCATCCAACTGACAAGTGGTAGATTTAGATTTTTGAATAATATAGACCACTTCCTCCATGCCTGGAAGTTTGAAAGGAAAGAGTAGAATTTAGAGGTTGATCAGAACAAGAATTGATAAGACAACCATTTAAATTTGTTACAGACATTTTCTGTTAAAAAAAAATACATAAAATCTTCACAGAGATCAATAGAGCACAGATGGGAATGAAAAGAATCAGGTGGCTTTAAAATATTATTTACCACAGAAAAAAAAAACATTATATATATATATATATATATATATATATATATATATATATATATATATATATATATATATATAGGTTTAACTATTCGAATGCACTAAATGAGATTGCTGTCTGTTAAATGGAAAATTCAGTTTTTTAATTTGCCCTAAAAGGCCTTTGTGTTTTTTAATTAAATGGCATTATTCTCTTAACATACCCTCCATAACTCATTTAAAGTTGTTGTAATTATTATACATTTCACTAAATGGGTGAAGCTCTGTATGTAAATCGCCTGTTTTGCATATAAAATGCCTAAACGTCAATATTGTAGTGCGATAAATTGCTCAAAGTGAGAGTGCTGGCATAGCGCCTGAGGCAATCTGGGAGTTATTAAGTGGCTGAATGTGCTGGAGCCATTTCAAACCCCCTAATTTAATGATGGCCAGAGTATGATGGGAATTTACATGCAGCTAAAATGAAAAGAGAGACAAACAGTGAGTGGGGGGATGGGAGGCTTGGCAGAGAGGTCAGTGGTTTAGGGGAAGACTCACATATGAAGAATAAACCAGTGATACTATTGCAGCTGCCGCCTCAGCAATGCAAATGATCAGGATGATGGAGAAGAACTGGTTGCACAGAGCAGAAGAGAGTGAACATACAAACAAAACTAACGTAAAAACATTATATTCATATGGCACTTTTATACTAAGATATTATATATTTGTATTATAAAATGATTGATATTTACCATTATAAGAAGGCATTTGCTCTCTTTCTGAGCTCCGCAGCACCCCAGCATTCCGAGTAGAGTCATAACTGCTCCAATAGTGATGCTGAACATTCCCACATTGACATGACTCAGGTACTGATCAGTAAAGGGTGGTAAAACGTCCATGAAGGAATCATTCATCACAGTCACCCATATCCCTGCAGTTGCCATACACATCCCTGCCAGCTGTCAAAAAAAAGAATAAAAAAACAAACAAATTTTTACCTCCGTACACCATTGCATTTTAATAGAAAACTTTGTAGTTGTTGTAAATGTTAAATACTGCAGTTTGGACACTTTCATTATGAACAGACTGGCTGTTTACAAAAGTTAAGTAAATTGACGCTTTATCTTTACTCTGGGGATCTGGAAACAAAGCTTGCTTCTTCCCAACTGTAATTGCATGTGTACTGTATATGATGATTATATTGCCCGTGTGCTGAAAAAGACAGATTAAACCCACTGGCTACAGACACACACCAAAGCAGAGGCGTTGTAGCGTACTAGCGTTTTGGGCAGCACTGAGCGGAGTTTTGGCACTGAAGAGGACATGTGACAGCAACTTCATGTGTCTTTTTAAGTGTCAATCATGCTTTTTGATGTTTATAATGGGGTATCAAATACAGACCAGGGTAAGGTGATTTACTGGGTAAGTGTCTTTTTGTTGTTGTTAATCACAGTAATCATGTAGTCTTCAAAATAGAGTAAATGATTTATGAAAATATCTTAAAAGAAATGCAAGGACAGTAATGTGACTAGCTGTATACAAATTGAAATCTGATACTAAGTGACGTATATGTAACTCATATTTTAGTTCATGAAACATAACCATACCTCATGCTCAAGTTGTTTTGCTATAAGCTTTAGTTCACACAAAAGCTTTATGACCAGAGGCATGTATCAGTTATAGTCATTTGGATTCGGCTTCTTTATCGTTTGCATTTTCCCATGACCTTTTATTCTCACCATTACGTTGTACGATAAGAGGCCCTGCATGGATTTCCCATTATTGCCAGAGTGTACCTGAGTTATGTGTGTTCTGCCATAGAGGTAGGTCATTCAACAACGGCAATGGCTCAATAGAAAACCAAAGGGTACCCTTAATGGCCACAAGCCTGCAGGATTAGGTGCTCGACTGCTCATTTATGTCACTTCCAGGACTCTTCACAGACAATATGTCTGACACATAACCAGGTCTGTTTATGGCATGGATCTCCTGGTAATGATGGAAACAGTGTTTTTTGTCATTCGGTGTCTTCTGATGTATCAATACCACGGTTGCCTCATTTAACTGTGAGACGTAGAAGAGCTTTATTTATCGACTCTGCCTATTTCAAGTGATGTCTCCAAGCAGAATAATACCATCCAATCAGATCTCAAAAGGTCTAAGCCCCAGAACACATTTGGGGGTGGTTTGGGTTAATGAGTGGATTGGTGTCAGTATGTTAATTCACAGTGTGTGCCATAACCAACTCTGAAACCTGATATGTTCTGTCAGACTCAATCACGTCTGTCAGGGCCGTTCACATCTAACTCAGCTGGCTGACAGCTGAACATGAAACACTCAATACACCTTCCTGTCAATGTTTATTTTTTCCGCATGACAATATTTTTTTTCATTTTTATCATTTCCCGTTTGAGCTCATGGAGCTTTGGGAATTGTGTTTTAGCAGTTTAATTGTCAGCTTTTGATAATGGCCACATCTCTAAGCAAATAGAATGTGACAGGTATATTACCTTCAACTTCTTTTCTTCAAAGTTTCTCTCTTTCTGCTATAATTATTACTGCTGTTTTTATTGTTTTGTTTTTTGTGAGTAATGCTTTGATAAAATGCTACCATGCATGGCTTAATGTTGGAAATGGCACGTCAAAGGAAGATGCACCTGGAGAGATTACATGGAAATAAGATTGTGTGTAAGGGTATACTAAGCAAAGGAATTGGCACACTGCATGGAAGGTGAGGAAAATAAGTTGGATTTCCATGGTATTACAGTGGGATTTATGAAGACCACTGTACAGGGGATTGAAAAAAAGACCATATTCAGTCTTGCTGAATGGAAGACAAAATAAGTCAAATATTTTGAATATAAGAACCCTTAATTTAGTTGTATCAATATGAGTCGTTGCTTTGTTGAAGCGTCTTGGCTCATATTTTACCCAACAACAGAAATCAAAATCAGTTGTTGTAACTATTTAAAGTCACCCTGTAGTCAATAAGTTTCTCTCTTAAAACTCATCTTTGATCACCAAAATGACATATTTAAACTTTTTTTTCCTTGTAAAAAAAAAAAAAAAAGCCTTATAATAGCGTGAATGTAACTACACCCTTGCCTCAATTAGTATACGCGGTTCTATGAATATGCAAACTAGCCCCGCTCTAGCCCACCTGTGTCGATCACACGTTGACGTGATTGGTTACATGGTAGTTTGTGACGTCAGAAACACCAGCAATTTCAAACCGCATTTTTTGAGACTGTCTTTGATTCACTGGAGTTTTAAAGAGAAAATACTCAGCAATGGTGTTGAATGAATTTGCACATGGTTTGTCTCAAAGCATATTAAAAACACCACATAGACCAATAAACAATATTAAAAGTGTGATTTTCACCACAGCACAGGGGGACTTTAAGTAATATTCTATGGGAGTATTTGCACTTAGACACTTCATATGTTTTTATTGATATCACTGATTTTATTGATAGCTATCCTATCATATAACGCTTGAGTGCAAATACCCTCCAAGATGCATTTGAAATGGATACATTTCAATGGAAATTTCAATGAAATGGATAAATAAATTAGAGGCATCTACAGCCTCTTGAATCCGAACATAGCTCAAGAGGTGGTTTCAGACTCAACTTAGCCAAATGTAAATGCATTTAGTGGTTGTTCAGGCTGCATACATAAAGCCTCGCCCCATAGGGTGCAAATACCCCTATATAGCAATCAACTCTAAACCTCCAAAAACTTGAACATAATTTGGCATTCTTCTGGGTCTGATTCATATTTAGCAGAAAGTCTTTTAATGACGTAAAATATGGTTATCATCTGCATTATTTGCAACATATTTGACAGTACAGGCCAGTTCACATCAAAAACGATAATATTCTGTTTATAATAAACACCCGCTGCAGTTATATAATCGGCTGTATTAAATACTCAAGCATCAGATGAAAGGATTCCGATTGGCTGTCAATGGTTTTTTTTATTGTTCATTAGTTGAAAAAAAAAAGTTCTGAAAGTTTTTTTTTTAAATGATACAGTTATAACTGTGGTGTGGACTTTACAACTTCCATAGATTTAGAATGATTATTAAAACTTTATAGTTATCATCATAGTTATTGTCCTTCGTGTGAAAACGGGCCTTAAATATTTAATGCAGGAAATAAACATTTCACATAATGCCAATGCGCACAGCATTACTGAATGCACTCCATAATCAGTGGACACATAGTAAAACAAAACAAGATTCTAGTTTGTGAAAAATACTTTGTTTATCTATTGTTGACCAACCATTGCTTTTGAATCACTATGTCAGACTTAAAGCCACAATATGTAACTTTTTTTGCTTTAAAAATAGCAAAAATCACTATATCTATGTTATATATTTTTTTTAGTTGTATACTTACATTATCCTGACTGTTTCCAACAACTTTCAAACCAGGAGAAATTTTAATTTAATTTTTAGACACGGCACGTTTCTTTATTTCCGTTTTGTCGCAGTCAATGGCGTCATATCCGCGTTGTCCCTGGTTTCCGCTTGTACTGCCATGGTAACCAGAGCTATGAACCAGAGCCCTCTGATAGTAACCAAAGCGACTGACGGTAGTTCGCAATGTCTATTTGCACGCTGTTGTTGTTTCGTTCAAACATTATGGACCATGGCAAGCAGACTTTGGATACAAGAGGAGAACTAAAACGAGAATCAATATCAGCGCGGTGTTTTCGAGATGCCTAGAGCTCCCATAGACAGTATATAAACGAGAGCTCCACGTCCGAGACTTCGACCGCTTCTACATGTTCTTTATTAAACAGGTGAGCACATTTACATAAAACTAATCAATGTTATATAGCTCAACATGATGAAATGTTAGAATATGATCTGTATGTTATTCTAATGTTGATCTAGCTAGCTTACTGCTAGTCTCATACAGACAAACTAACACATACATTTCAACACATTCAAATGCAGTTTAGTGTGATAGTGTAATGTTAGACCAAGTGAAACAACGCTGCGTTACCTCACAAGTTTAATTTGTCTAATAAACTGACCTGTGACTGTGAGTAGTAATTCTGCACTCGCGTGTAACGTTAGTTCAGTAGAATGAAATGTCCATATCGCGTCGCGTGTGGAGCTGATAGCTGTCTCTTAGCAATCCCGAACTGCTTCATATCACAGTCATGATAAAAGCATCGATGTATTCAGTCATCCATAAACATTATTAGATCCATAGATTAGATCGGTCGGCTTGACGTTGACGACAAGATCCATAATTCTTAGCAAATGTTGCATCATCAAACTACGCCTTTGTTATTGTAAATAAGTTAGCGAGCCCTAGTGGCGAAAAATTCCATACTGTACGTTTAAGACTAATTAACTAACTGATTGATTTACTGTATGTTGAATTCTGACAGAAAGCACAGTTATACATTTCTCTTTTTTTTTCTGCTTTTAATTGACATAGAATTAATTATTTGCAGAAAACCTTGACCTCTTATTCGGTACAACACATGTAAGTCTTGACAAGTCTTGACAAGTATTAAGACTGATACGTCAGTTGTAGATCAGATAAATTGTTCACCAGATAGAAACCAACAGTATGCTGTTCTAGCAATGCTTTGAATGAAATATTGCACACTATTATGTAAGCTTTCACTTGTTCCAGTATCTACAGCCTTAAAAACCTCCTGTCCCACCAAGCAACCCAGCATACCCATCATTTCAGGCACTTGCAGGCTTTAACTCTCAAACAAAGTGGCTGTGAACAATAATGAGATGAAAATTGTTGAATGTGAGCAAGTGTGGCTGCCTTACATTCACACTTTGATTGTGATCATCAAGACTTCACCATGGAGCAATGAAATATTTTCTAATGGATTCGTGTTATCGGTTTGCATTAGTTCAATTTATGTGTAGACTGTGTGCTTTTGTTGTAAAGAGAAGAGTATAAATTATTTATTGCTCATTCGGAGGCAGGCTGAATCTATTTCATTCTTTACACCCCACATAAAAGTCTCAGTCAATGAATAAAGAAATGCAATTATTCTTCTAAACACCCCTCTCCCCGCACTCAAATGTAAACATTTAATGAGAAAATAAAGCATACTTACGCAGATAAGCAAGTTAAACACAACCATCACAACTTTGACAAATGTGAAGCAGCCCATTTTATTCTGTAATGAAGCAATAAACATAAATAAGATTCAGAGCTGCATTTCATAGTTTGATTGTTTTCAAACACACACACACACACCAGACATGTAATATATAAACACTTAAGCTGCTTAAATCCATTTGAATCCAATTTTGTTTCGCTTATGTAAAAGCAACTCACCTGTTTCGATCCAAAGCGCACTAATAGATGTAATGTTGAGTGAGCTGTTAAGTGGATAGACAGAGATGGAAAAGAGACAGAATGAGAGGGAAAGAGTGGAAGAGACTTGAACAGGTGAGATGGGTGTGGTTTGGATATAACATAGCTGGTTAAAATGGCTTTAATGTGGCTTGAGTGTCATATGATTTGCATTGCCCTGCACAGTCAGAGTGGTTTCCAATGTGGATTACCTCCATGATGTCACTTAAATGCATATGGTCCAAAATCTCCCACACATATAATAATCATTATGATAACAATCATTTTACTGTTTTTCTTGCTTTTGAATGGTAATGATTAGCTAAAGTCATTTGAAATGTACTCATGACACCAATTCAAAAATAAAATAATTTTTTTCAATGTCAAAGAGTATCCACAGAGAAAAGGTCAAGGAGAAAGTAGTACCAAAAACATAAGTGCTGTCTTTAAGGTTGACTTTGATCACTACCTATCAGGTGTTGTACATATTCCTTAATTTCCTTTGTGTACCTTTTTATGTGTGGTTTCCTTTGTTCTTTTGTACCAAAGGAAATGTATCTGCCAACAGAGGGCAGTATTGCAGTGCAAAGGCTCTCAGCTTGGATGGCTTCACTGGTTCACCATTGTGGTATCTTAGATACTTGGAGATGATTGATGGTCCCTTAGAGGACGAAAATGTCTTTGTCCAGTTTTATCCATATAGGAAAACAAAACAAAGAGATATAAAATCCCCTCAGCAAATGATTTTGAAGATTTGCTGGAACAACCTTTAAAAAAATAAATAATAATAATTATATATATATATAGTTATTTAAGGAATATATGTATCTTATTTTTTATGTATATCCACGTTGCCTTGCATGTCTCATCTGTCATACCTTTCTCTCTACCTATATACTTTCCTGTACCTTCTCTCATTCTGTTTTCTACCTTTTCCTACTCCTAGTAGTATTTTTTTTAAATATAAAATGATCTTTGCCTGCAAATTGTTACATCTTTCACAACTATGTTTGCTCTATACTTTTTTCCTTTACCTTCACTCAATCTCATTTCCACTTATTCGCCTTCCGATTTTCATGGCCAGCATTATTTGACATTCCTCACACATCTAAGACTGGGCCCTACAGGCGAGAAAATCACATAAAGAAAAAAAAAAAATTGATAGATTGCCTGGTGCCACCTTGCCAGAGTTAAACACATATCAGCAGCAGCCCTCTTCGTAATATCACTTTAATGGTCCTATTGTGAGTTATGACAATCTCGCCAATCCCATCATTAACCCATCCAGTCCTTAATCTCACCAAGAAGAGCACCTGTCAGACATCATTAGGAATTAAAGCAGTTAATAACCTCCAGACATAGTCCTGTATTTTGGGGAGGGGGAGAAATAAAATATTAGGTGGACACTTTTTCATCATAAGTAAGGCAAGTGTCCCAAGCGAAAGAAAATTCAGCTATATCAGCGGAGCCAGTAAAACATGGACAGCCATAATGAGATTGGCTAGATTAAGTATTATCTGTTCCCTCCAGGGCAGGAACTCAGGTGATGCATGGTTGGTTTCCACGTAGTTGCTGTGATGATCCAGAGGGGCATTTCGTCATTAAGGATCTCCTCCCAGGACTGGACCCTTGTCATAGGCTGGCCAATAATATGACCTGCGAACCTGCAAAACAAGCAGCTCTGCTCTAATGAGGAAGTATACGACCACCACGACAAATAGTGTTACCATAATGGCTCAGAATAAGAATCTCAGGACCATTTTATTTGATTAGACAAAGCTAAGATCAGGCAAGTGAAAAAATCTCTGATTTATTATATCATTAACAACCAAAACACTGTGGTTCCAGTCTTCCAAAACAAATCCTTTGTCAAGTTCACCATCTGGAGAAAACAAATACCCTTAAAACCGTATGCGAATAGTCATGGGAAAAAAAAAAACCACATCAGGCATTCCTATTACTTTATTAAGACCACAAGAGAACCCTCCCTGACAGCAGTCAGTATAATCACATTGTAAACACAGCCTGTAAATCCCTCTGCGTGAGACTTTCCTTTTCATCATAGTGAGGGATTATGGAATGCGCAGAGCAGCAAACAGAGACAGTAGTGACTGTGCCTAAACACAGACTCCCCTGTGACCTCTATTGTCTCCCCTAGTATTAATTTATCACAGGAAGCCATAAGCAAATGCATATTAATTCAAGTTGGTCCATCATGCCATAGGCGACTAGGCCTATAAATCAGATCAAGGAGAAGTGCCTAGCACAGTTTATGGAAAGGGAGAGAGAGGCATTGCTGTGCATCATAGTCTTATTCCTTTGTTCTATACATTGTCCACGAGACACAAAAGCGTGTAAAATGATTTTGTGACCATGCATATATAGGCTATACTATAATATATACCTTAATTTTAGCTATTGCATGGCTTGGAATATAGTGCACAAGTCATTTTATGATATTTAGAGCTTAGAGCTTGCCAGCTGAGGTCACTATGAACTGTTGTTTTATAGCATAAACTGTATAAAGATTGTTAAAGTAAGAAAAGGAGCTTGACTCCAGTGTAATCCAGCTATTAGAGGCCTCTCCACAAGAGGTTTGATAAATGGAAAATACCCAGTGAAGGTCTCAAATAGTGCTCCAAGCTCCTGAAAATTGATTTCAGATGGAATAGAGAAGTATTTGGGGACGAAAAAGGTGTAACTGTGAGCCTCTGTGGTGGCATGGACCCTCTTGGTTATTTCCAGGGGGTTGATCATGATATGGAGGCTCTCATGCAATAAATGGCTTCAGAGAGAGCTGGAGATGAGCATCCCCGGAGCGTGGCTCCCCTTAACGACGCCTCCCCTTTCACCTACGGAAATGTTAAGTACGGGCTCGGGAGCACTGAAGCGAAGCGACGTCCGCCTGGCCGTATTTCATGCAGATGGGCAGGTTAAATATGCCAGCCACGCATCTGATGCCGGGCCATCTTTTTCTCTTCTCCTACCTTAATCTCGCTCTTTGTGGTGTCACCCCTGCAATGCATTTTCTCATTTCTTAGCTTTATCAGGCATGCATTACAAGTGTCTTCTTAAAGGGATAGTTCACTAAAATGAAAATTAAGTAATAATTTACTCACCTTTGTGTTGTTCTGCAGTATGCAGTTCTTTTTTTTTGACAAAACAAGGATAAAGCACCAAGCATAAAAAAGATGCAAAAGTATCACAGAATGGTCATGTGCGACACATGTCGTATATTCCAAGTGTTCTGGTTGTATGTGATGTAGGGTTTGGTGAAAAACAATCCGAAATTGTATGTATTATTTAACGAATATCCTGACCTTGTCTGACCTCTAGTTGAATATCTAGTATGGGCCAGAACTCCATTTGACAGTCAGAATCACAGTAAATGCGTTATCTTTTTATTGTGACAAACACAACGGATATATTCACCTCAGAATTGTATTTTATTTAGCATTTTTATTAATCTTGATTTATATGGACCAGTCTGAGTGAACTGCAGATCTAAGATAGCCTCATGAACGCGCAGGATTTGCATTAGATAATTCTTTAAATTCCGTTTGTTTTTCACTAAACCCTATCGTATAGCATCAGAAAGCTTGGAATATATGACACGTGTCACATGGAACCATTATGTGATACCTTTCCGTATTTTTTAAAAGTTTTGATGCTGGTCGCTATTCTCACTGCCATTAAAATAGATGAGCACAAGCATGGCATTTTTTTGTTTTTGTTCTCCGTTTGTGGTCCAAAAAAGAAAGAAGGGCATATGGTAACACCAGTCAAATGATGACTTCATTTTCATTTTAGGGTGAACTAACCCTTAAATCATTTAGAATGATGGCTCACTGCTGCCTTCTAAAAGTTAATGCATTGGATGATTGTAAATTGTTTGACTATAGTTCAAAGGGGAAAAAGGGAAGTACTCAATCTTAAAAATTCGATGAGCCACAGAATCCATGGAGATCTCTTTCCATATGTTATTCCTAATGTGTCTTTGAGTGTGAAGTCCAGACCCATAAAGCAGTCTTGAACTGTCTCACAGAAATTTGCTTTAGTGCAGTGGCTTCCATAAAGTGTTTCTTCAGGACCAGTGGCAACTCGACACATACCAAAATATTTGTTAATGCATACATTTTGATGTTTTTTTATTTATTGTTATTGATCGGACAAAACTGAGCTTAGCACAAACCACATTTATTCTTGTTACATTTGAAACTCTATTTAAGGTAGTCTGGGTCATATTTTCTTTAACCTTGAGTAGTTTAATTCATGGGTTTTTGAGAACATGTCACATAACCTGTCCATGTTGGTATCTGTATAATCTGGCTGCCTCTACCAATAGACAGACGAATGGATTCTATGCATGATCACTTCCTTAGCCTCAGTGCACCTCAACTTCCAGTGTAGCGGAGTGTATGGAAATTGTGAGAAAATTAAACACAAAATGAAATACTGAGGAAGAGTATTGACAAAGCAATATTGATTTGATTCACCTTCAAGGTATTTAAAGCTTATGGAATTAGTTACAAAGAAGTTATGTTTTAAAGGGGTGGTTGATTGTGATTTCACTTTTTTCATTTTAAATGGTGTGTAATGTTGCTGTTGGTGCATGAACAGTATCTGCAAAGTTGCTGCGCTGAAAGTTCAACGTAAGCAGAGATATCGTCTTTTAAAAATCAGGAAGTTTAATGCCTACAAAAACGACTGGAATGGGACTACAACGAGATACTTCCCGGGTTTTATACGTAACTAACCCATGCAAAAAAGGGGGCATGGCCATATTTCTGCGGCTTTGTCGAAGAGGAAGAGTTATAGTGGAGAGCTGTAGCCATGCCGTCGAAAGTGTGTTATTTTCACCCAGCTGCCAGGTCTTCTGTGTTCGGGCTTCATACGGACGCTGTAGTTCGTCAACAATGGCTAAAATTTATGTTTGATTATGTTCCTGAAAATTTCAATCGTAATAGCTCTCTGTGCTGCGCATTTTACGGAAGACAGCTTCCAGAATCTCCACGAATTCAATGCCGGATTCAACAAGAAACTGTTACTAAAACATGAAGCAGTTCCAACTTTAAAACCAGAGGCAGCAGTTGTTGGGCCACAACCTGTAAGTAAGACTTAATAATGTTTGCATGTATAATTTCAGACGTAAGTTAATGTTTTAGTTTTATCAAGGACGTAAACAAATGCCAGCGCTGGCTTTAGTAGCCACTTACACGTACAAACGCGTACAAACATTTTGGACCTGAATTTGTAATTATGTACTAATTTTGTAAATGTATTTTCCATGTATATTTTATGACGTAATTTTTCGATTTGATCAAGAACGTAAACCAATGCCAACGCTGTTTGTTTATAGCCAGTTAGTTCGATGCTATTTTGTGTGTATAAGACAAACGTGTATAAAGTTCAAAAAAATATATGTAATCGCAACAGCCAACTTCAGCTGCTAAAGTTAAAACAATAACTTTAAAAAACGGTATTACTCAGTCATTTATTCAGTTATATTAAATGTTTAATCAGGAGAAAACCGTATCTCAAAAGCTAACAAGCAGCAGTAGCATTTTCAAGTAACAGCGTATCGAAATAATAATAGTAGATTAGAATAGAATAGAATAGAATAATAATAATAAAAAATGTACCATTCAGAAACGTTTTGTAAGAGCCGTGTTTGGGGAGGTTGCTTGATTCTCTTCATTGCCGCTTTCTGGGTCTGATTCTGATCAAACTGATACGGCAGTATTGACACCATTATTTACATTTGACCGGAGCACATGCAACTTTCGCCCGTAAAGGTAATGGGCGTGAAGTTTCCGGACAACATGCACTACGCAGTTTAGCCAATTACAACACACCGGCCCAACTAACCAATCTGAGCCCATTGCCTGTTTCTGAGGGAGTGGTTTCATAGAATCAGGAAGTCAACCGGTCGTTCAAGTGACAGAGGAGAAAGCAGCTTACAATAAAGGTGAAATTTATGAAAAAAAAGAAAAAAAAAAGAAAAAAAACCCCGAAGACATGTTATATTGCACCCCATAAACACAATCATGCAAAGAAAAAAAGCAGTAAACCACCCCTTTAATATACTGTATAATAAAATATTGTTTAATATAGCTAATAAAATATTATAACAAAATGTATTAGAAGACTATAGAAGATTTCAGCGGAAATACGTAGGCAGTCAGCTTGATTATAGAGTGTCACCTTTGGCTTTGGGTTTTGGTTCACGTTTTCATGTCTTTTATTTTGTAGTCATTGTTCCTTTGTTTCCTGGTTTTGTTATGTGATCCCCTTATCCCATCATGTGATCATGTCATATGTTCTGAATGGTTTTTCAGGTCATGTGTTTCTCTTTTCTGTTTTGTGATTGGTTTATTACCTTGGTTGTTATTATTGGTCATTAGTCACCATTGTTCCTTATAGCTTTGTTGGTGTCATCCTACTGTTGGTGAGTTTATGTTTCTGTTCAAGTTTAGTTCATGGTTCAGGTCAAGCCAAGTCTTTGTTTATTGTATATTTTGTGTACGTTTATGTTAATAAACTGCACATGGGTTCTTCAAACTTGCCTTCAGTGCTTTTGTGACAGTCTATTTGGGGCTGGATGTTCATCCTGTGGTGTCAATAACAAAAGATATGGGAAACATTTCCTCAAAAAATATGAAGTTGATAAGCCTATTTATTTTGCTATCATTACTATGTATGATTATATGTTCAGATGCATGTAATTATTAATATTTATCACTGTTATCCCTGCATTTTTTTTGTCCTCAACCTAAGGAATAACACCTTACTCCACCATTCAAGGAATTCATTCAGCAGACCTGTAAAACAGTGGTTGCATAATTCAGCAGTTCAGACACTCTCATGTGGACTCATCTGGAAGTTGTTACACAATACAAAGAAAGGAACGGGATGTGAATGCTCCATTTGCCTTGAATGTTAGATGGGATTGTTGAATGTTAGTAGTTCACCACAAAACACTTCTTTAAATGTTCTTTGTGTAGTGCAAATGCATGGATTGATCATCAAAAAAGAAAGAGATAAAAAAAATTCCCTTACCACATCAGTATTGTATGTGGGACTTGCTACCATATTTTTTTTTTTACTGTAAATGTTCTGCAAACCACAGCTGTTTTGTCTTTAGTTTTTAAACAGTGTATATTGTGTGATTTGTACAGTGTGACACCGGTCTCTTGCTGTCCCAAGGTGCTACCAAGCACTTCTTTCTAGTCCAAGCAGTCATACAGTGGGAGAGGTAAAGATCCAAAGAATACATTTACTATAATAAGATACTTTCTGCCTTATTATAGTTTCCCATTTTTTCTCTTCCATTAGCACACGCATTCATATGCTTGCAAGTACAGCCACATGCACAGAGAAACATAAACCATAAGACTGAGTTGGTCAGATATCTTTCTCTTTGATAAACCACAGGGGGCTGAAACCACAACAAAGCAACAAGAGAGAGTGATATAGATTTGCGCAGTCTACAATGGCATGTACAGCACTGCGGCCACCGTCACCTCGATTAAAATTTAATCGAGAGCAAAACACAGTGTGTGCATCAGTGAAATTTAGATTTATTATTTATTAGACATACTGAGCTGTTCAGGCCCTGTGAATCATTCATTGTGTCATACTTCCCTTATATAGACTCATATAGCTGATATATGAAACTCGTAAAAATGCATGAGAGGCGAATTGAGGGATCATCACGGAGCGGTGTGAGGTAATCTCAAAGCTGCATTATGGATCCCGCTCACCAAACAGCTCTTTGTCTTGTTGCATGCCGTCAGAACCGCCGTCCTTGCTGCATTATGCTCTCGCTCGCCCTATCAATGACAATACCCTCTCTGCTTCCTCACGCAACAGATGGACCGCTGCCTCATTAACTTTAATACGTCCAACATCAATTAGAGAGGAGTTAATTGGGATGCTCTAAGGTGACTGCCGGCAAGCGCAGTGCATACGCAAGCCCTCCACTTAATAAATGAAACTTGTCAAGGGAAAATATGCCAACAGCGGACCTGATGGGCCTCATTGTGAGCAGGGACCGCGCTGTCGTTTCGCTAGCTCATTTTTCTCACATCACATACCTGAGGAGATGACCTTGAAGGGGCACTGCTGTTCTGCCTCCACATCCTTTGTTGTTTCCACACTGTCACTCTTTTTTCAGAGTGATCACTTTCTCTCGTACCCGCACTCGTTCTCTCTCGCACACTCATTCGCCCTCCCTCCTTTTCACACTCTTTATCTCTCAACAGCTTCATTATCTCATGACTCTGCCACAGCCTGTGAGAGATGAGTGTCCCACTTCGTGTTGTTGTTGTTGTTGTCTAGCCGCTGTGGTCTCAAGGGACATCTTTTTGGATGAGACAGAGCACCATGTTTCTGTCAGGATGGTTTGCTGACTCAGCGCCTCTCGTGCAATGTGTCTTGCTGAAAAAGGTGCCGCTTGCCGCCAGACAAAAAGATGGGACACGGTGCTTTCAAAAAGCAAGCACAACACATACTTTGTTATGAAGACAAATGGGTTTTTGGTACTGTGTGACACATCCAGACGCTCAATGCACAGCGATACAGCGGAGGCCTCAGTACTCAGACACTTCTGCGTGATGATTGGAGGGTCTGTTCAAAGGCGGCATCTCCTTTTGATTGACAGCGATTTCATACAATAAAAAGTCGCTGATGCTAAAGCTATTCGAGCTCAGACCCATCGCGGATTTTGCAAGTGTAGCCGAAAGACAAACTGCTGCAACCTATTTCTTGGTATTTGCTTGTAGAAATTGCTAGCCAATTTTCATAATACATTTCACACAATTATACATTTATACCTTTATTATATTATTACTTATTATATTTTTTTATATTATTATTAGTAATAATTAAAAAATCATTATTAAAATCATTAAAAATATATATTATTAGTAGTAGTATTATTATACTTTATTATATTATTATTTATACCTTTATTATATTACATTTATAGAATTATATTTAACTCTGCTGTCCATTGAGAGGACACTGGTCAAGTCACTGGAAAAGATGCCTAGTTGGTACGACAGGGTCACTGAGCATTTTCTTGAAAAGGAACATAGAATTTACGTATAAATAAATGGACAATTTTTATGATATAGGCCGAAAATGAGCTTCCCCTCTTTGAAAGACCAGCAGCCGCCACTGCTATACCCTATATAAAACAGTTATGTCCGGTCGAACGATGTATTAATTAACTTCAGATTGGATTGTGTTGGCAATAGGCACTTACCTAACGCTAAAAGATGTTTCGTGCCTCTAACAAGTGCTTTCGATCTTCTGTCTGATCTGAATGATATGTGGAAAACACTTGAGTTTTGCCACACACTTGTCCCAGCGTCTAGAACGCAACTGAATGCTTTTTCAAGCGTATCCATACTTGAAAAACCGCGGGAAACTACTTTTAAACAGGAAATAACGAAATATGTACGTACCATATTTACAGCGGGTCTATTCGCACAGGATTAGCTGACTCTAACAAACCTGAGGTAATTTTTCCGGACCTTTTTACTGAAGGTAAAAGTCGCCGTAATCTTTACTGACATTGTCCATAGTGATTACTGAGATGGCACATTCGGACTGGACTAAAATCACAGAGAAGCTCTGGTAATTATTACTTTACCCCACATGTCCATGTTAAACTAGTCCCATCCGAATAGGGCTTAAGCTATTAAGGTAGTACGAATCCCATGCGAATAGACCCGCTGTAAATATGTATGTACATATTTTGTCATTTCGTGCTTAAAAGTAGTTTCACTGAGGCTACGTTTACACGTGGATGGCTATTTTCATAAACGGACATTTCTCCCCTCTTCGTTTTCAAAAATAACATCGTGCACACGAACCTGTGTATATGCTGTCAAGAGCATGCCAAACCTGTAGGTGGCAGTGTAACGAGAAGCTCAAGCCCACCTTAGCCAATCAGAATCCCGAAAATGGTCACATTCTGTGACGTCGCTGCCTAAAACTCCGTTTTTCTCAGTTTACATGCAAACGTGCAAACGAAGATTTTCAAAATCTCCACTCTGGCCGGAGTTTTTAGAAAGAATCGGTTTCATTGGCGAATCCTCCGTTTGCGTGTAAACGAAGGGTGCAAACGAAGGGAAATGTCTCCGTTTTTCAAAATAACCATGTACGTGTAAACGGGGCCTGAGATATCTTATCCCATGTGAGTTGGCCATTAAAGGGGTGATGAACTGAGAAATCAAAATTTCCTTGAGCTTTTGACATAAGAGATACTATAATAATATCCTGTAAGTTTCAGAACTGAAAACTACCTTGTTAGTCCAATAAAAGCTTTTCAAAGTGGGGAACTATGACGTCAAAGAGGATAAAACACCGCCTCCACAAAAGAAGATCAACGCCTACTTCAACACGGCCTGTTTAGCCCCGCCCACCGATTCTCCCAAACATGCTAAATAACATAGGACGACATGATAATTGCTAAACCGGATCGAGCTACTTCCAAGCAATAAATATGCTGTTTACTAAATATTGCAGTGCCTGTTTGTGGAAGAAGACAGTCTGCATAAGCTTAATAAAAAAACAACAACAAAAAAAGAACGCCCGATCTCGTCTGATCTCGGAAGCTAAGCAGTGTCGGGCCTGGTTGGATGGGAGACCGCCTGGGAATACCAGGTTCTGGAAGCATAAAAAAAATAAAATAAAAAAGAGTCTAAGAATGTGTTCAAAAAGCCTGAAATAGTCTTAGTTTCTTCAAGAAGCCCAGTCTTGGGAGCAGAGTTTCTTCAGAAAGTCAAAAAACAAAAAAACAAAAACAAAAAAAAAACGCCCGATCTCGTCTGATCTCGGAAGCTAAGCAGAATTCCTTCGGATTCCAGCATGGTTAAACTTTATTAAATCAGTCAATCACAATTTCCCGACACGGATCTGCCAGCAACATGTAAGTAACCATGTGTATTCTAATGCCTGATCTGCGATCAGTGATTTCTGTGTAATTATTCAAGTTCAGATATTTCTCTTAAAATCGTTCAATACTGTTAATGCATCAGTGACTAAACGATCAACTTCACATAATTTCTCGTAGTATTATGAAAATAATATTTTTTAAACTGTTATTAAATTATATACAGAAAGCGATCAAAGAACGATCCCTTTCCAATCGCCCAAGCTGTCAATCAAACAGCACAGCGCGAGCCGCGAGAGCTTATCTGGACACTTACCAAACTCGTGATGAAATAATGACACTGTTACACTACACAACGAAGCTCTTACTGTGTATTCACATTGTGTTTGCATTGTGATTTGGTGTAAGCATTTGTGAGAGTGCAAAAATTGCGTTGCAATGATAAGATCTTTATTCACATGATCAACAGACTGTCTGTCATCTGCTCAGTCAGTGCTCATCATGCTGCAACCTTTCATGTTATGGAATTTAAATATAATGCTTTAAACTATACTTTACACGATTTGTTAATCTCGATAGCTGTAATAGTAAAAACGTAGTAAAAGTTTTCGAGAGAGTTCATGTAATACTAGCTATTTCATATGCAAGCATGTCAGCCAATCACAGCAGTGGGCGTTTGCACTGCAGTCTCACAGCAGACACGCCCCTTAAAACAGAGCGTTCAAATCTGAGGCTGAAATCAGGCTTGGAAAAATGGGTTTTATTTATAAATTATGACAATTTTTGATGTAAAAATCATACTAACATTATAAGGGCACCCCAGGCAACATTATAAAATAATAAAACAATCCAGTTCATGACCCCTTTAATAGTACAGACGTCCTGTGGTAAAATTACAGTACTCCATCTACCCTTGTAAAGTTAATCCCGTCCGAATAGGGCTTTAGTCTGTACATGATGGAGACGTTCTACTGAAGCTCCATCCATCCATCATTCTATTGTTCTATCTATAGTTCCTTTTATAGGTATATATACTGTTTTTTCGGTTATTCTTTCTGTCGTTATACCGCTCTTTCTGACGTTCTTTCTCAATCTATAGTTAATGATCTATCAATCTATAGCAATCTCAATTTATCCATAGAAAGCTTTTCAAGCTTTGTCAAGCCAATACTATTTAAAGTTTGTCTTGACGTTTGCTTTTGTTTAATTAAAAATTAAATGGTTTAAATTAATTTCTTTGAATTTCAATTTGTTTTGCTTTCAAGTTCAAAATGCAAACCTATTTATTAACTTTAAATGACCAAATTCAATTTAAGCTCAAGAATTTAATCAGAATTTTAAAAAGCATTCATTTCGGAATGGTGCGTGACCCTGGTTTGCTGGCCCTATATGTATGTGATTTAATATTTTGCTATTCTTCTGGGGACATGACCCTGACCCGCACATAGCACTAACACAAGGTGATGAAGTGCTTTGTGTTTGTGCACCACACACCAGTGACTACAAGCACTATTAATCTCATGGTTTTCCCTACTATTCATTTCTGCATCATTCTGAACCCCATAAAATTGGTTACAAAATTGGTTTTATCCAATTAAGGAAATCTAAATTTTCTTTCCTAATATTTTCAGCCTCATGGAATGCTGCTGCTGTAGCTAGCCCTAAGTCTTTACTCTCCTCTGTGACAGTTTAAAAATGAGGAGTTTATTATAATAATGATAAAATAATGAGGAGAGCCGTATCTAAGCCAGATATGTATATTCATTATAAGGTCTTCAAATGGTAGAGTGGAACAAACTAAATTGCCAGATACTTTTTAACATCCGTCGGAGGCTGTTAGTTATGCGGAAATGACATTTACCTTTAGACTGCCTTTGCTTGAGTCAGTCAAATCCAGAAATGCCCAATTAAATCACCTTATGATATTGAAATGAAGATTTTATAAAGGAAACCATTAACCTGTGGAAATGAAAGAATAAACAGTGTTGGTAGAGTGTATGCCCCAGATCATCCCCAGGGCATCAGTTGTGGTTCTGGATGGCTGACTCATTAGAATCCCATTTTCTCTCTCTCTCCCTCTTTGTCTCTCTGTCCCTCTCTCTCCCTTTCGTTCTTCCAGTGTCGTCCTCTTATGAGGAACATGTTGTACCATACCAATAGGGCAGACCTGTTTCCCACCGCTTTGCCATGGGGAAATTTGCATGTGCATTGACTGTAAAATTGAGCGCTCCCACAGAATCAGGTCTTAATCAAGCAACACTAATGATCTTACATTTCGCTAAGATGAATTTGTTTGCTCTTTCCGTTGATGTATGAATGTATGTATGTATGAGTATATAGTGTGTGTGTGTGTGTGTGTGTGTGTGTGTGTGTGTGTACACATTGTGTATATACACACACACACACACTGGCTTTGCAATGGCTTTGAATTCCATAGGATACATGTCATTTTTTTATTAAGACAAAATTCTTAAATCTGACAACATTAGTCGAGGAATATCTTATAGTATGTAAAATATAAAGACTATACCATAAAGGGAACAATAGAAGAGTAGAGTCTTTATAGTTTTAGCCACTGAGGGGCAGTGTTTCTTGTATAAATACATGTACAACATTTTTTATAAAAATTATATATATTTCCCATGTGCAAAGATGCAACATAATAGAAGGTTCTGTAAAGCAAACACACAATGAAAGATTTATAGTTTCATTCTTCCAGTTTAGTTCTTTTTAAAATAAAAGCTTGAACAATATCCTTCAGGGAAAATTGTATGTATTACTTAAGGCTGTATTTATAAAAAGATTTTCCTGCACACTTAAAGAACAGGATTCCTAGTTGTATTGTCCTCAGTCCGTAGCATAACATCATAATTTCTTTACTTTGATTATGGGTCTCTGAAAAGGCATAGGATGCTCTTTTGCTCATCACAATGAAGAGTGTCCCAGGTCAGTACATAAACTACATTAAGTCTGTCAGATGTAACAAACAAAATATAATTTGCTGCTATTGTAAACAGCAGGCACATTATGTTGTGAAAAGGCAGGTGGGATTTGTTGATGTTGTATCATTTTTTTTCTTTTTTTTTCTTCTATGTAAAACATTGAGCCCAGCTCACCCACTGGCACATAAACAGGCATGCACATATGTATTCACATGCATATCAGGCATATTTTCTGTACACACATTATACATTGGCAGTTTGAAATCTGAGTGAAAGTGGAACACTCGAATGCAGAGAAGAGCCGCAGTGTTACGCAATGTCTGTGTGAGAGACAGAAAGGAAGAGCTAATGTGATGGTGGTGAATGTGGGTCAGTGCCATGCTCACTGAACCATCACAGTGAGCCTGAGAGACAGTATCATTCCTCTGGCTGTACCTCAATCACACACACACACGCACGCACGCACAGACAGAAGCACACTGTTTCAAACACATGTAAGCAAAACTGGCATAATGGTGTGTGCTTCGAAGACAGATGGAGCAAAGCAGGCGAGTTTAAAGAAATACTTTACCCAGATATGAAATGTCTGTCATTATTTACTCATAGGCTACTCGTTGTATGAGTAATACATAGAGGTATGTATGAGTAAATAGATAAATCATAGAGGTATGTATGAGTACATACCTCTATGATTGATCTATTTTGTGTAACACAATGGGAGTTTTTGTAGAATACCCTGGCCACTGTTTTCAGTATAATAGAAGTGAATGAAAACTGTGATTTCAAGCTCCAAAATGACAAAAAGAATAAGAAAATGTGGCTCATATGACTCGTTCTAACCTGCTTTTTTTATTTCTTCTGTATAACACAAAGGGGTAGTTTTTGAAGTATCCCCCTGTCACTCTTTGTGGTATAATAAAATGGATTGAGGACTGGGACTGTCAAGCTCCATAATAACACCATAACAAACAGCACCATAAGCCTAAAAAATCTGGTCCATATAACTTCAGTCAATTCAATGTTGTTCCTCATTGGGAGATAAAGAGAGATAAATTATATTGGTAACACTTTACAATAAGGTTTCATTTTTGTTAACATAGCATAATATCATATCAATAATAGTTGATGTATTTAACTAACATGAACTAACCATGCAATACATCTGTTACTGTATTTGTTAATATGTGTTAACATTAGTTAATTAAAATACAGCTGTTCATTGTTTATGTTAGTTCACAGTGCATTAACTAATCGTGAGCTTAGAATTATAAGGTTCTATCTCCGTTTAGGGTAGTTCCGAGATATTGAGCATCAAAGTTTTTACATCCCAGCTGGCAATGGAGAGATGGAACCTTTTTATTTTATTAATAACTACTAACAAAATATTTTTTTTACAAAAATAACACCACACAGGCATTAATAAACACCTAATGGATCAGATTATGTCAAAAACTCAATTTTGACCAAAAGTGGAGATAGAACCTTATAATTCTAAGCTCACGTAATGTTAACATTTAACTTTTGATTTTAATAATGTATTTGTAAATGTTGAAATTAACATGAACAAATATTATTACATTCTGCAGAAGTGCAGCTCATTAGTTCATGTTAATTAATGTAGTTAACTAATGAAACCTTATTGTAATATGTTACCATGATATGTATATGCATTTTATGTCAGTAATCTGCTATAGTCTACTGTTATAAATTCCTTATTAATTTACATTACAAGCTTTCAGAATTTATTCTTACTTGTTGGCCATGTACAGTAAATATCAGCAACTGCACCAAATTGCATATTTATGCTCAGTTTGGGCCTCTGAGGTTTTTCTTTTCTCTTTGAGTATCAGCTCCATATTCTTCTATTATAAGCTTAAAGGATAACTGTCGCCAAAATGCAACCTAGGGTCTTTTTGTTAATCTATCCGAGGCAAACTTTCGTTTAAAAGCATAATTAGAATTTTGACAGTCAAAAATAGTCTATCTCCGAATGCAACGTAACGCTCCTAAAGCTCCTAAAGCTTAGTTCCATATAAATTCACGGATCATTTTTTGTTTTGTCGTTAGTGAAAATCAGTATTGACCTTGTATTTTAAAAAGGATGCTCATATAAGAAGCAATACTAAAATTCAGAGTCAGTTCATTCACATTCGGAGATCGACTATTTTTGACTGTCAAAATGCCGGCGGACACAGCTGTGAGTTGTTCAAAATCGTTGTTTTCAGTAAACTCTGTGTGCACAAACAATGTTCTCAATGCTCGAGTTCATGTGAAGAGCCCCTGGTGATACTTCGAGCAAAGTTTCATGTTGTGTCGAGCCCTCTTTGTGTTTTAAAAATAGCGATTTTTGATGCTATCATAGTTGTGCCCCAAGCACTCCCATTCAAAAGGCAATTTGACCAAAAACGAAAATACAGTCAAACTTAAAAGTGGTGTTTCCATTCTAATTATGCTTTTTAAACGAAAGTTTGCCTCGGGTAGATTAACAAAAATACCCTAGGTTGCATTTTGGCGACAGTTATCCTTTAAAAGCCTTGTGTTTCAAATAAAGTGTTTAACAAAAAACAAATGGCTGTAAAGTATTTTGCAAGTATGCAAACTTTATTTAGATATCTTTTGTTAGATTTTGTCTAAAGATGCAATAAACTATTCCTTTTTTTTTGTTTTTTTTTGACTATTGTTTCATATGTCAGGCTTTACAGGGTTAAGGGGAACAACTCATACAGGCCTCAAACAGTAATGAGTTACTGTAGTGACATAGATGAGAAGAGTTGGATGCAGGCACAATGAGAGAAGACAAGGCAGGGCACCACTGAGATGTAGGGTAAATTGCAAAGGTCAACCTACCGTCGAAGACATTAGCTCCTGCCCCTTACCTGATTAAATAGGTTTTGACAATGAAGCCGCTGCACAGGGCACAGGCTTTGTTAGTGCAGTGACCTCTTTATCAGTCAGTAAGCTACAAGTCACATCTAGGGAGCAGAATATCCTTACCATTCCATGACATTGTGCTAGGGTTTAAATTGTACCCACCGCCATATTTTAACTTTTTCACTTTAATATCATACCATGACCTCTTCCTTTATTCATGTGTATGAGTGAGATTACTATTGAACTTGAGTGGAAGTGGAAGTGAAAAAATGCAATGAAAAGGTTCCATGTGTTAAAGGTTCTTTATGGAGCTTTATTTTAAAGAGTGTACTAGTCTTTTCACATACTGTTTTTTTGCGTACTGGTAGTATGCAGTTTTGGATGCAGCCTTACTTTAATTCAGTGGCATTTTAAGTGTGGCTTAAAGGGATAGTTCACCCAAAGATGAAAATTATGTCATAATTTACTAACCCTCATGTCATTCCAAATCTGTATCACTTTCTTCTTTGGAACACAGAGGTTGTAACCAAAGCAAATGAAAGGGAAGCCTGCAACCAGACAGGAGGCCTTTTTTTTTATTTGATTTTTTATGGATATCAATTCACTATACGCTGAATAAACAGCTCTTGTGAGGAAATAGCTTATCATTTAATGAATCGACAGCCTGTTTGCTAACCTTCAACATGTTTTTACCAGGGACGTGCAGAGAGTTCCTCAGGGACAGGGGCTCAAATGTAAAAAAGGGGCATTATATATATATAAGTTTGGACAGTACTATTTTTAATGTTTTTGAACATTTACGCTCTTTATGCTCATCGAGGCTGCATTTATTTGATCTAAAATACAGAAAAAAACCTTAATATTGTGAAATATTACTACAATTTGACATAATGGTTTTCTATTTTTATATACGTATAGGATTCTGAGTTTTAAAAAAGAACACAATTTATTTAAAATAGAAATATTTTGTACCAATATACACTACCGTTCAAAAGTTTGGGGTCAGTAATATTCTTTCTTTCTTAAATTTTTTTTTTTAATTAATAGGCTATTTTTATTCAGCAAGGATGTGCTAAATTGATCAAAAGTGACAGTAAATAATTGATATTTTAATTAAATACTGTTCTTTTTAACTTTTTGAATCCTGAAAAAAAAAAACTGTTTGTAACATTGATAATAAATCAGCATATTTCTGAAAAAATCATGTGACTCTGAAGACTGGAGTTATGGCTGTAGAAAATCCCGCTTGTTCCTATTGTTTCTGCTGTTTGACTTCCTGTGATTTGTTCCTGCTTTCTTTTGCTCTGTCTCATTTTGAAGGCTGCGTCCTCCGGAGGTCGCTTTTGTCGGTGAGGCTGCTTCATTTCAGTAAACTGACCACTACATTCCAAAGTCATTAAGAAATTATAACAATTTATGATTGACAAGGAATAATGGTCAATTTTATAATGGTTACTGTTCTGAAATAAGACATCCTTTATGACGCATGTGGTCGACAAATACAACCTCCAGAGGACGCAGCCTTCGAGAGAGCTCAACGCGCTGCAACTGAAGAAAACACATGCAAATAAAAAAAAACACCTGCAAATTAAGAAAGCATCATCAGTTTCACAACAGATGTGTGTTCCAAATACTCACAACACCACCAAATTCAGAAACGCTCTGCAAAAGTTCTGTGAATATAGAACTTTACAGTTACATACAGAATACAAATGCCTTGTGAAACGCCTTGAGCTCTCTCGGCCACCGTACACATTCCCAGGTAGGAAGGCACGTCTGAATCCAATGTTAGCTTCACTTCTTGTCCCCTGAGATACCTTCATTGATCAAATTTTGAAGGCAGAATAGATGCATCCTTCGCTGCCTTTGATATCCCATAATCCTATGCGTTCCATTCGGTGACAGTTTAGCTAGTAAAATAAAGATGACGTCTGAAAGTTGCGGTTGCAGGTCAGTTTGTGTGTAAATATACGCTTTTGATACATTTTGCATATGTCTGGAATATTTTGTTTTCTACCTGGATTTACTATATATATATAAATGTGTCTACTGCATCTGTATCCAATGCTCCCTCATTACTAAAGCAGCCATGTTACACAATTATATCAGGATTCTCAATTTGGGTGAAATATTATGAATTTTAAATGGTGTCCAAACACTTTCTTGGTCCTCTGTGTGTTACATCCATTATTTTACATTTGGAATTCTATGTACTCACTGTGCTGAATAACACAACTCACTGAGCATCATCTTTTATTGATACAGCAATGGCTTCTACAGTAGGCCTTCAACACTAAATGCTCAATATATAACTCAAGCTTCTCCCAAAAAGGGCCAAAATCAAGGCCTTTATATAAGCTCTGTTAGGGTCTACTGGGGTTTATTGCCATTTAGTGCCATTTAAAGAGGTGTCCGCTACCCTGAAAGCTTCTAATAAAGCCTACATGTCTTGCTTAAAGACAGGCAGGCCTGTAACATGACTCCAGGTGCTTAAACGCACAGTAAAAACCACTGCTCACTGTTATACGCATCAATAAAATAAAATAAAATAAAAAGGTCTCCTTGGGCCAAATCTTAATTGGAATTGAAACCACACTGCATTTAAATGCAAATTGCTCATTGAGGACGACGCATGTAAATCCCTTTACGTTGACTAAACCCTTAAGTGGACTTGAAAACCGCACCTCTAAGTGATCCTAAGTATTTTTTCACACCATGTTATTAAAGTTCTACCCCGATGGCCGTCTTTCATTCATGCCCGAAGCCAAACAGTATTGGATGTCATTAATTTCATTCAAGCAGGGGGACTAACAAGGGAAGTAGGGGACCGATCACCCTAAGGGAGCGAGGGCTCATTGGAAAACTCCTGGGGTCAACAATGAATAATTTCAAATTACCTCCATAGCGAATTAGACTTGACCTTGAATGTGTGATTCTGCCTGACGGACCCTAAAATGATCATAATTTGCCATCACACCAGCCACCATTTAGTCACTATAAATCTTTAGTCAGACTTTGGGAGGACAAAGAGTGTTTTAAAGATGTATAACAAGCCTTTCACTGGAGAGAGACTGCATCAATCAAAAAGACCAATTAAGGAACAGGATGTTTTGTATTTGCTGAATTGTTTTAACTGACAAACACAAGCAGAAGCCATTCGTCCTTTGCATGAACACACAACCTCAAAGGGCCAAAATGAACTACCAATGCCTCCTTGACAAGCCAATAGCTTATAATGAGCAGAAAGTGATGGGAGACCGAACATTCAGGATGTTAATGGAAAAAGATAGTATTGATTCACAGATGACCCTTTATAGTCTGCCAACAAATCAGGACTGGTCTGTCCCATTTGCCCTTTATGTTTTCAGACACACAAAGTGGCAGAGCCTTGCGTTCATGCAGATTTGATTTCTCCAGAGGCTGCCTTTCTATTCAGCCCCATTGAAAAGCGCTTTCCATTAAACTACGACAGACCTTGGTTAAATGGGCTTGATCTTCTTGTGCAGAAATTTGGAGTCGGCCTTGGGGATATGCAATGTACATAAACCCAGATGCATGCTGCATACAACTACAAAGGTTAAGAGGAGCAATTGTTTAATTTGGGGAGCTTTTGAATGTGAACTTGACTCTTATGGTTCGCAAGGCCACATAAACAGACGACACAGTGTGCCTCTGGGCCTCTAGCAGGCCGCCGCCACAGTCATGGCTAGATCAATCCACACGTCTCCTTAACGGCTTGCTGGGGGTGAGTGCAGTGGAATTGATTGCACATCCCTTCAGCCCCTCATAGCTTACTCTTATGAGATTTAGTTAATGCTCTCTGTGTCCCCATGGTGGGCCTGTACCCCTCCTTTTCCCTTGATCTCTTCATTACGCTGTTCTAGTCACCACTTACGAGGACACATTTGCTGCTTCAGTTGTGATCTTGTAATTATGTATTTAATTGTAATTCACATAATACTAAGCAAGTGCTTAATTGGTGTGTGCTTCCATAGTTGGAGTTTCACCTTTGTGCTTGGTGGGGGGGTTCTAGGTCTAATGAAGTAATCAATTTAAAATAAAATTGCAAATAATATTTTATTTTAACCCTAAAACCGTATTCTGGACAAATGTGGGCAAAATAATGTTGATTTATTTTTTAAAAATACTTCCCTTGATCTGAGCGGTACAAGACTTGGCCACTTTTCCTAAGTTTGCCTCCTGAACACACACAATTTTTTTTGACTCAATTCTACAATGTTAAGTGGGTGAAAAAAATAAAATCCTTAATCTTGTATTTGGGTCAAAAATGGGCACCCATAGAAATGAATGGGTGAAAGTGAAAGTGACAGTGACAGTGAAGGTGAAAGTGAAAGTGAAAGTAATGTAATTTAGAGCAAAAACTGTAATTTAGAGCATTCTTGTTTTTTTGTAAAAATAAATCAATAGATCCAATACAATGCATATCTAACATACACACAAATGAAGGGCTGATCCTGTACAACATTCTCATCATGCCAAAAACTCACACTCAAAAAAATAAGCATAATTTACATAGAAAATATGGTACTTTTTGAAGTAAATAAATTCAAAAATACCCCCAAAATAAAAAAACCACACCATAAATGGATAGACAAAATTTTATCGAAGACAGTGATATAACATTTATAATAAATAAAAAATAGGGTCACATCTGAGTCCTCTGTGCCCACATTTGTCCACAATTACAGAATTAAGGGCTATAAAGTGAATACAGTTTGAGGGCTACAATGTACACATTTCACTCATTCATTTGTATGTCGAAAAGGCAAATGTTACTTGTCTCGTCACATTCAGTTATGAATTACATGAATCATGATTGCATATTTTCGATTCAAAACTGCAAAAAAAGTGGTTTGCATCATAGGCTATTACTGTCGGTCGCTGAACATTTCTATCGTAAAACATTTGTCTAATATTTACATCTTTCCATGAACTCTCGTTGTGTTGTGACAGTAAGACCCAGCTTCTTTGATTTGATTGGCCATCTCCATCATTTTGATATTGATGAGTGCATTTAGATCGCTGAGGCAGAGCAGCCTAAAAATTGTATCAGCCTAAAAATTTAACTTTTAAAACTTTTTGTCATCCTAACAACGGCTTTACTCATTCTACACTAAAATGATAAGATAAGACAAATAAAATGAGAAAATCTGAATTCTATTTTTTTTTTTATCCATAGTTTAGACATAGCATAGATTTGGTTAATGGATCTGTTACTATACAGTACTTAGTATGAAATAAATGTATTTTAAATACATTTTGGTATAGGTTTTATTCACTAGGGTATTGATGCCAAAATTTTCTTTATTAAGATTTTCAACTTCAGATTTTTTGGTAACACTTCACAATAATGTCCCATTAGTTAACACTAGTTAGTAACTGCACTAACAATGAGCAATACAGATGTTTTTGATTCACTAAATGAAACTTTTTTTTTCAAGAACTGACCTACTGTACACCGATGTGCTGTATGTTTTACACTGTTGATTCGGTAGCATTGTTACAACTGAATACTGAATAGAGTTGCTATATTAGCATTCTGTTCACATTGCTGGAATAATACTGCAAGAACAGTTGAAGGAACCAAACTTCATTTGTTCAGGGTTTTAAAGTTAAAGTTAAAAGGGTTTATTAAGTTGTACAACATTGTTTCAGATTTTTTTTTTATATCTAACAATAATGAACCAAATGCTTTATTTTAGCCATTTTATTTTAGCCATCAAATCCTACTTGATACAGATAAGGGCAATAATTATATGAAATCCAGTTGTTCACTTTTTTGCCATTACCTTTTGCCAATATTCCCACATGCAAGGTATAAAACCCTGTTCACCTCTCTGTGCTTTTAAGTCAGTCTCTCAGTTTTATTACATATCTTGTGCTGAGGTCAAAGGTCCAGATGCATTGTGAGTGAACCAACCCACAAACCCAATCTTGGAAAGAAACTCCATAATCAGTCTAACTGGTTTGACAAAACTGTTCTCTGCAGCAGAGGATGAGTTACAGCTCAATTTTCTCCCGAGCTGTATCGGAATAGCCTAGAGGAGGAACTGTGGAAGGTGAACAGGTTTGGATACAAGCGAATACTGTATCCCTCCCCAAGGACAAGATCCACGCTGCACCCTGATGATGATGAAGAAGGCTATTTCTCATTTTGAAAAGGATATTTAGGTTACAGTGATTAGAATGTCACTGGAATGGAGAACTGTGAGCTTCTAGAAAATGGTGTGAGAATTATGTGAACTTGCTCCACTTAGAGTCCATCTGATACAACTTTGAATCATAGGATTTCCAGTTTTAGGATTACACAGCTGATTGACCAAAATGGGCATGATGGCCAAGGACTTCAAAATTAAATGGAACGTTTCATTTTGATGAACACTCACAAATGTACATGTACTTTCACTGTTATCAAAACAATTCAAGCCTCTGCACTTTCTTAACGTACAACTGCTATGTTTTATATTATGTGGCCTTAGCCAAGTTAGTAAAGTTCTCAAATTCAGTTAATTGCTTTTTAATAAGTTGTATTTACATATTTCCTGATGTACTACAAGTGTGTGCATTGCTTTCCATCAGCTACGGAACTAATAATAATGCATTGACATGGAACTGATTCAGAAGCCGGTCTGACATATTTGTTAACTTAATATTGTGAAGGATTTATCAGAGAGATTCAAACCAGTAACTCCCTGTGTCTTTTTAACAATTTGTTAAATATTGACCCATAAGAGTCGTTTGTTTGTGAATTAATGCATTTAGTTTGTGAGCGATTCACAAATATATGAATCAATTCAAGATGCAAATTTATTGCCACCTGCTACTGGTTTATATATGTAATCTGAAGAAATGTTTACAGATCTTTTTGGTGAATAAATTCCACAAAGACTTGTCACTGTGATGAATCGAAAATCCCACCACTACACTACTACACAGGTTAAGTTGTATTATCTTGTATTACCAAATGTAATATGACAAGGAAAATAATGTTAAAACTAAAACAGACCAAACATTCTCGGTGGGTCTCAAGATTAGCATGAAAAGGTTTTGGAGTTTTTCCGCTGCTCTTGGAAATACTACCAGGACAACAGGATTTGAGCAATAATACGAAAAGGTGATTGTATAGTATTGACTTCAACCCCACAGCTCTAATTCATCTCCAAATCATTTCCTATTGGCTCCAGCAATCATACAGCAATTACCAAATAAACAGATTCAAGAATGATCTAAGCACAAAGGGTTTGCCCTTTAATTGCTGCAATTATTGCTTCCCCTAACCAATTAATGTGAGTGACGGATGCTGATGATGTTGGAGATGTGGAAGAGAAATGTTATGTGAACATGTCAGGGGTTAGACAACAACTGCCTCAAGCAGTACAGAATACTGAATAATGAGGTAGTCTATGGGCAGCATTGAACAGTAGACAATTGTCCTTGACCTCTCTCCTGTATTGCTGTCTTTAATTTGTCTGTTTCCAACCGACAATCGTTTTTTACTTTACACCATCAGCAGATTCAAAGGCCTTCTCACTGCACTTTCACCTTTATCATTAAACAGCTCAGTGCAGAAGTACGTAACTGAATCTAAGTCTCTATGTGAGGTAATGGCATTACGACCCAACAAGAGTGCAAAAATAAAAAAGGCCATGCAGTGCTGTTTTGGAGTGTGATGGTGGTGTGTTTCAGGGGTCAAAAAAGGAGTTTTTGCATAGTCTACAATCTTTATCTGTCTGTCACAAGTATTATTGTCACAAATATGACACAATATTTGAAATAGGTTCATTGGTTCTTTTTGACATATTACCTACTGTATACAAAACAAGTATTTGGCTTGTTTTATATCAACAAGTTTTATATCAGTAATAATATTTTATTGTTTGACATTATGGATTAATCAATATTAGGGTTTGTTATACTCTCAATTTAATATTTTGTGTTATATATAAAAAAAAGACCATTCTATTTTTATAAAAGGGTCAATGTATTTACTACAGTAACTTGCCCTAAATGTTTATAGCATTATCTTGTTTTGTCTTTTTGTGTGAATGCGTGAGAGCCCTGTCTGCAAAAATCACAGCTAAATAGTAAGAAAAAATTGCCATAGAAAAACTTACACCAACTCAATTATAGCCTACTTAAAATCGTGTGTGTGTGTGTGTGTGTTCACTACACTATCATTCAAAAGTGTACTTTTCAAACCTTAAGGACTTTTTAATTGTTACAAAAAATTGCAAATTGTTTCAAATGAGTGCTGTTCTTTTGAACTTTCCATCCATAAACCACATTTAAACTAACATTAACCCTCTAAATGCATTTGTCCATTAATGCACTCATGGACTTGATTCAACTCTAGCAAGCTTATGCATTTCTCACAGTAGCAGCCTTAGTCCCTAAAATTCTGAATGATTCATGAGGAGTCTGGCTTTCATATTGGTTCACATAAAAATTCAACCAAGATTATGTAACCTTTTGAGGAAGATGACAAATGTGACCCTGGACCACAAAACCAGTCACATGGGTAAAAAAAATGTAATTGAGATTTATACATCACATGAAAGCTGAATGGAAAATAAGATTTCCATTGATGTATGGTTTGTTAGGCCAAGATACAACTATTTGAAAATCTGGAATCTGAGGGTGCAAAAAAATCAAAACATTGAGAAAATCGCCTTTAAAGTTGTCCATTTATATTCGCGATTCTGCATTCTCTCACAAAAATAAATGTTTTATACGGTAGGAAATTTACAAAATATCTTCATGGAACATGATCTTTACTTAATATCCTAATGATTTTTGGCATAAAAGAAACATCGATAATTTTGACCCATACAATGTATTGTTGGCTATTGCTACAAATATACCCGTGCTACTTGTGAATGGTTTTATGATCTAGGGTCACAAATGTGCTATGTAACGGAGTCAAATGAGCAGTCACACACAGGCTGGAAGCACCCCACTAATTTGGTTCGATACCAACCTCACACTTTCTTCCTTTGGCTATACTCTCAAAGACGTACATGTCGGCCAATCTCTCACTCACACCTTGCTTGTGAATTAACCTGAGACTGCACATTCCTCATCAGCCTTAACCTCTTTTAACACCTCCATCTCCCATGTTCTCTTTCTGTGCTCTTAAATCTCCCAGCTGATACAATCCATGGCAGTGAATTATAGTTCAATTAACCTTTTTCACCAATACTCACCATCATTGTCACCTACTACATGAAAAAGGTCTGACAGACACATGGCTTCAATTCTCTCCTTTTTTAAAATTTGATTACAGTACAGATAAATCGTGCTAACACAATAGACTATGAGCAAGCCACAGTGGAATCCAGACGTGTGCTTTTGCTCTTTTTTTTTTTTTTTTTCTGGCCTGCTGCCAGAGTTTTCCCTATATAATCCAATGGTAATACGCTAATGTGAGCCTCATTAGCCTTTCACTGGCTGTCTGATGTATATGCGCACAGATATGGCTGCTATACACATTCCGGAGCCAGTTTCTTTTAAGCTCTTATAGCAAGTGGACCAGACTTTATGCTCAGGAAACTGCAACACAGCAAGTTTTCCGCTCCTGCACTTTGTCCTTTGAGGTTTAAGTGCATCATGAGTGTTATGTTGAGTTTGTGTGCTAGATAGGGAATATATAAAGTCTTTTTTTAGACAGCTCGTTGTGGTGTGGCGTATGCTTGCTCACTTCATGCATGGCTGGCCTCTAGCTCTGGAGCTCTAATGAATGCTAACATCTGAATGTTATGTAACTGTAGACAGGGCTTTTTGGAGTCTAGGAGATAATTTTAGAGATCTGTCTCTGTCATCATGGCCTGATGCGTTTCTTTACGTATATTCATCCATCTTTTAGTTAATCTTTGTGTCTGTTTGGTAGCTACTTTTCTGTCTTAGAGTGAAAAATAAAAAGGTAATTACCACGTTTCAACTGAATATTTCACTATTAAAAAGTCATTGTGACTTTATGTCTTACTGTAGGCTAATTCTAACTCTACAGTATATCTCACAAATGCTAATTTACTGTATCTCACAATAGTGACTTTATATTGTGGTTTTATATCTCACAATAGGTATGTTCACATGCATTCATTTTCGTCAGTACCAATGATTCCAATCCGAATTCAGACTCTGAAAATTCTGTTTATATGAACCCTAAACTTAAGCAACCTCAGCAAACCGATTCACATATTCAGTCGCCACATTCAGAACCAGAGAAACCACTGTGATAATTTCACCATGAGTATTGCCTTTTTTGTCTTGATGACAAGAGAGCTGACTAGAAGTGTTTTTTTTTTGTAGCAAATATTTAGTAAATATCCAGTCTTCTCCACTGACCAGTTTGTAAGACATAATATGTAAATAAACATATGCATGTTCATAAGACATAAAATGTATGTTAAAAAAGGGTGTTTTGAATCCGATTGAGAAAACAGTTGGATTTATGTGTTTACATACTTATTCAGTGTACAACCAATTCCAATGCGATCAAAATTCAGATCAAGCTCAATTGGATCGATTGAGATGTTTATGAAGACATTTCATAGCCATTAGTCCAAATACTAAATTATTATTTGGCTGCATGTGAACGTATAATGTTTTTTTTATTGCTTATTTTACATTTACATTGTCATTTGTGCATTTGCCAGACACTTTTGTTTTAAGTGATGTAGATTGAAGTTATTATTATTTTTTTTCAATTATGCAATTCATGCATGGGAATTGAACCCATGACATTGGCTACCACCATGCTCTACTTTGAGCTACATGAAAACTTAATCACACAATTACCTGTTTCGGTTATTACTCGGAGGCCATACAGATACAAGTTATGTCCATATCACTCTACTTTTTCTTTCTCAGTCCACTTCTCTTCCCCTGTTGTGGTGCATCAGTCACAGTACTGCAAAGTGTATAACTATGCTTTCACTTAACCATTGTGCTTCTGCAAAGCTGCTTAGTAGGCTATCGCAACCAGATTGCTTTCTGAGAAGTCACTTAGTGATATCATTAGGCAGGATTTGGAAAATATTATCTGGAATTCCCTAAAATGTAATAATTGCAATGTCTAATCCACACATATATCTCAATGACTTTTTCTAAATACTCACTTGTAATTGTTCTTATCATAAGCATGCCAGTGCTAGATTTATCTGTGTGCCAGACTGTTTGATGTTGGTGCCTGCAGTGTTTTCCCAGCTCCTACGGCTAGGATGGCAGCCTGAGCTATTTTTTGTTTGATGGGTTTTTAGTCTGGGGTGTATGGAAGCAAATTCTGATCTGTTTGCTTCAGATCTGTGGATGCTTACTTTTGATGAAATACTTCAACCATTGATTAAGTATGTTCTGTAGGTATGCAGGTGTGTGGTAAAAATATATTCTAACTTACTATATCTGCAATGTAGCCATTGTCCCCTTTTTTTTTACATTTTGAATCGGTTGCTGTCTGCATTACCAACTTCTAAGGCCTCATGGGATGGCAAGGTGTCCACTGGTTGCACACTTAAGAACCAGTCAGTTCACACAGTAGGTCTTCTGGGTATTGTTTGTCTATTGTCCTTTTTGTACATCCAACTTATTTAACACACTGCTTTTTTGCATACTATATAGTAAGGCTACATAATATAGAAAAAAATGTGATAGCTACTATAATCCTATAAGTGTGTAAAAGTACATTTTAATGACATTTGTATATTTAAAAACTAATTTAAAATGATATAACAAACATATTGGGGAGTCTTCCCCATTTCCCCTAAGAATAAAAACAGGGGTCGCTTATTTTAATCAGACCAGGTGTCTTGTTTTTCTAATGATACTACCTGGAGCTTTGATGTAACAGAGAATTGTGTAAGAAAAAAACGGTAACACTTTATTTTACACTGTCCTTGTTACACGTTACATGTAATTACTATAGTACTAGCTATTATTCATAATTACATGCTACTAACCATAAATCAAACCCCAATCTTAACCCAAACCCTATAGTAAGTACATGTAGTTCATTATTATTACTCTGTACTTAAATTAATAATTACACTGTAACGCGAACACCTTAAAATAAACTTGCCATTGTACACCTAACATAAATAATTGTTTATTAGCTCCTGCTCAGCTCAGCTACCGTTCGGACGCTCTTGCTTACTGCTCCGCGCTTTGCTCTATCGCTTTTATATTTTATCTTCTATATTTTTATATTTTAGCTCCTTTTATCACCTAATTTTAACTTCAGCAAATCAGCACAGTGCTCAAACGACAAAGTTTGGATTACCACAAAAACGCAGAATTCTTCTACCCGACCAGCTTACATTCCGGGGAAAGGAAAACACAACTGCCTACAAGGATAAGAGAGAAAATGCCTCTTCTGGAATCTACTTGCTGCACTAACTGCCACAGACTTTTACAAAGGATTGCAGTTCTTGAAACAAAGTTATTTACGGGACCACCAAACCAGACGGAACACACAACAGAGCTTCGTCATGGACACCCTCAGCATATAGCCGGTGAGTCCCATGAAACTAGTGCTCCTCGACAGGTAGAGAAACAAGCCGATCGACTTACAAATCGATGGCACAAACAGGGAGCGAGACCCAAAGGCACTCGAGACATCAGATTGTCACGAGCCCCACATATTGCCGCAGTAGCATCCTCTACCCCAGATACAGCTCTGACAAGGATGGCAAACACTGGTCTCCCACCAACACCTATACATCTTGAGAACAGATTTGAAGTACTAATGAATGTAAATGAGGAATCCCCAAACGTGATGAATGTGATCGAACACAGACTGTATCAGCCAGTAGCTAACACTGATGCTAACTGGCGCTCAAGGTCGAGCAGACAGCGGCACTCAGCTCAGAGCACAGCCGAGCCCAGGACTCTGATAGTGGGGGACTCCATAATCAGAAACATTAGCAGCAGGGATACAACTACATGCTGCCTTCCACAAGCAACAACTTCTGATATAAACAGGGAACTTCAGAACATTCTGATGAAACATAAGACTGCAAATCGACTCATAATTCATGTGGGGAAGAATGATATTCATAAAGAGCAGTCAGAACTCCTTAAGAAGGATTTCAATGAACTTTTGAAACACTTAAAAGACTGAAAGTTCAAACATTCATCAGTGGACCACTCCCAGCAAGAGGAACAAACAGGTTTTCTCGGCTGCTTGGGATTAATACATGGCTGCAAAAAACCTGCAATATAAAAGGAGTAAACTTCATTGACAACTTCAATCTTTTCTGGAATCAGAGACAACTATTTCATCGGGATGGCCATCACCCAAACAAACTTGGTTCAAGAGTGTTAAAGGACAATATCGACTTCTCCCTCAATCATCCTTCTGCAGTGTGTGTCAATCTGAACGACACACACACACCTGGAAACAGTATGAATGAACACGGGACTTCACTTCAGCAACAAGATGGACATGCGGTTGACATATCACACAAGGACAATGATAACACCACTGAGCCACAACAACCTCTGCTCACGGACACAATCTCAGCTGAGCCATGCCCACAGAGCTCACCACAGACAGACATATTAGAACTGCTCCAAGATTCAGCACCCAAGGACGACTTCCTGGAAAACAGCCAGGGAAGCCAGGACAGCATATCACAGCCTCCTATAACACCTGAGCAACAGCCCCTTTCACCAGATACTTTCTCACTCTCGCCAGCGACTCCACTCCTGTGCTTCTCACAGAAAATGGAAGAACTAGTGCATGCTGGAACCAGACTATCCCACTCTTTTGCTGCAAGCCCCCAGATACCAACCAAAAATCGTCAGGCACCTCAAACACCGAAGCCTGCGCGCCGAGCTCGCCCGCCCCCTGCCTCTGTGAGAGCTCTTCGGCCTCTTCGGCCAAAACGCCAGGGCCCACACCCTCCTCCATCTGCTCGAGGTGAACCAAAAACAACTGATACCAGCTCTCAGTGATGTGTTTTGGGTTCCTGTTATGATAACAGTAACTTTCTCAAATGTTTACAGAACAAGCGGGAACCCAGTGTGCCTGTATCTTTCTCTATTGCTGTTCTATTACAAGATAGAAAGTCTAAGGCCTTCAATAGCCGTACAGCAAACCCAACTAATCTGGTGCCTATTACATGCCAAACTAAGATTGCTGTGGGGACAAAAAGTAAGACTGTTAAGTTAGCACTTTTAAACATTCGCTCACTTAAAAATAAATCACTTCTAGTCAACGACTTAATAACCACAAACAACCTGGACTTTATGTTTCTAAATGAAACCTGGCTAGAAGACAGCTGCAGTGCAACAATCCTCAATGAAACAGCCCCTCCTAACTTTACTTTTATGAGTGTCTGCAGAGCTGTTAAGAGAGGTGGGGGTCTAGCTGCTCTTTTTAAAGATATCTATCAATGTAAGCAAATATCATTTGGGAATTACCCGTCTTTCGAATATCTGGGTACTGTGTTAAAAGGTGCTCCTCGCATTTTACTTATCATTATTTACAGGCCTCCAAAATATTCTCCAGCCTTTGCTGAGGACTTTACAGAACTGTTATCAACAATTACCTCAGAGTTTGACTGTTTTGCCATTGCTGGAGATTTTAACATTCACATAGATAATGCAGAAAACAATATGGCAAAAGAAATCAAAACTGTTTTAAAAACTTTTGATCTGACTCAGCATGTACATGGACCCACACACAATCATGGACACACTCTAGATTTACTTATCAGTAAGGGTCTAAACATTTCATCGATTTTTATTAAGGATGTAGCACTGTCTGATCATTTCTGTATTTTCTTTGATATATTGATCTCTCCTGCCACTGAAGCTAGATCTGTGTCTGTCAAGAAGAGATGCTTAAATGAGAACACTAGTGTACTATTTATGAAGGCTATATCCTTAACACCAAGCATATCTGCTGACTCTGTTGATTTTCTCCTTGATTCTTTTAACTCAAAAGTTAAAAATATAATTGATGATATTGCTCCTGTTAAAGTCAGGAAGAAGAGTGGCAGACAAAAAGCACCTTGGAGAAACTCAACAGCAGTGCAACATATGAAAAGACAATGCAGAAAAGCAGAGCGCATGTGGCGGAAGACAAAACTTGTAGTCCATTATAACATCTACAAAGACAGCCTTCATGCTTTCAATATGGAACTAGGCAAAGCTAGACAGACTTTCTTCTCAAATATTATAAACAGCAATTTAAACAACACATGCACTCTTTTTGCTACTGTAGAGAGACTGACAAACCCCCCAAGCCAGATTCCTAGTGAAATGCTCTCAAACAGCAAGTGCAGTGAGTTTGCTTCTTTCTTCTCTGAGAAAATCAATAATATCAGAAAGGTGATCAGCACATCCTTGAGTTGCACTGGGGTCAGACAGATCAGACCACCTGAGAAAGTAGTTACTATGTCTGACTTCAAAGAAATTGATGGCAAAATTTTGGAAGAAACCGTACAACACCTTAAAACATCAACATGCGCCCTTGACACACTTCCCACATCTTTCTTCAAAATTGTGCTAAACAGTTTAGAAGCAGATCTTCTAGAAGTGGTAAATGCCTCACTTCTCTCTGGGAGTTTTCCAAACTCCCTGAAAACTGCAGTTGTCAAGCCCCTCCTGAAAAAGAGCAATCTGGATAAGACCATATTAAGCAACTATAGACCGATCTCAAATCTTCCTTTCATAGGCAAGATCATTGAAAAAGTTGTCTTCAATCAGCTGAACAAATTCTTAAGCTCGAATGGATACTTTGACAATTTTCAATCTGGTTTCCGACCGCACCACAGCACAGAGACAGCGCTCATAAAGATAATAAACGATATTCGCTTAAATACTGATTCAGGAAAATGATCAGTGCTGGTACTACTCGACCTCAGTGCTGCATTTGACACTGTCGATCACAACATACTTCTTGACAGGCTGGAAAACTGGGTGGGGCTTTCTGGGATAGTCCTAAAATGGTTCAGGTCATACTTAGATGGGAGAGGTTATTATGTGAGTATAGGAGACCATAAGTCTGAGTGGACATCCATGACATGCGGAGTCCCTCAAGGCTCAATTCTTGCGCCACTCCTGTTCAACCTGTATATGCTCCCAATGAGCCAAATAATGAGAAATAACCAAATTGCTTACCACAGCTATGCAGACGACACACAGCTGTACTTAGCCCTATCGCCTAACGATTACAGCCCCATTGACTCCCTGTGCCGATGCATTGACGAAGTCAACAGTTGGATGTGTCAAAACTTTCTTCAATTAAACAAAGACAAAACTGAAGTTATTGCGTTTGGAAACAAAGATGAAGTTCTCAAAGTGAACGCATACCTTCACTCTAAGGGTCAAACAACTAAACATCAAGTCAGGAATCTTGGTGTGACACTAGAGTCAGACCTTAGTTTCAGTAGTCATGTCAAAGCAATAACTAAATCAGCATACTATCCAGGGATGGAAATGAACTTTTTTGTCCACCGGCCACTGTGGCTGGTGGATTTCAAAATCTACCAGCCACTCAATGTTTTTACCAGCCACTTTCTTGTTTTTAACCGACAATGTGTAACTGCATGTGAAAATTAATACTACAAGATCTACAATACTTAAGCAGTTTATTTAATCTCAAGTCTCAATGAAATACTGACATTTTCTCTTTCTCTCTTATATATATTTCTCTTTTTTACCTGGATGTGGCATTTGAATGATTCGTGGTATTTTATGGCTTCCAGTTTTAGGTTTTTAGTCCCAACAATGAAACTAGGGCTGGGCGATATGGACCAAAAGTCATATCCCGATTATTTAGGCTGAATATCGATATACGATATCCCGATATTTTTTCCGCAAAGTGAGAGCAAATGTTCAGTCAAAGTCAAAGCCAAATATGACATGTCACAAGTAGTTTTATTGAAACCGGCTATTTCCACACACACAAGTACTGTCCCCCTTTACTTAACATAAATTGTAAGAATATGACTAATAGTAAAGACTAGTACTAATAAATAAACATTAGGCCTATGCTAAAGCTATTAAATAGCAGTTCCAAACTAGTTTTTGTTAATACAATGTTGGTATGAGCCACTAGAGTCATTTAAAAATATAAAAAATAACACAAAGAAAAATAAAGTGGCATTTTGGGGTTAATATGGAAACGACAGTTACCATGGTGAATACACAATATTAACAATAACTGTTAATGAACCATGGAAACTGCTCCTGGTGAATAGTATGAAAATCATCCCTGCATTACTTTTATTTTGTGTAATTTACAACGTAACGGCGTTGCATGCTCGTAGTTTATTTTGCACTTTATATACAGTGAGGCGATACACAGCGCGCGCCGCCACATTTGCGCGTGCATTTGAAGAGTGTTCGCTATGAGAACAGGATAACGGCTGACGTGACAGGACAAGAAAGTCCGTTTTTCTGAGGTGAAAGACTTTATTTCAGCGTACACTTATGTCCTCTAAAAGTGTCCGCCGTCTGTGTGAAACAGTATATTTTTATTTACCCGCCACGGTGGCCGGTAGGTGAAGCGAATTTACCCGCCACAACACAAAATCACCCGCATTTGGCTGGTGGCGGGTGCTAATTTCCATCCCTGATACTATCATCTGAAAAATATTGCAAGAATTAGATGCTTTGTTTCCAGACAAGACTTAGAGAAACTTGTGCATGCTTTCATCACCAGCAGGGTGGATTATTGTAATGGACTCCTCACTGGCCTTCCCAAAAAGACCATAAGACAGTTGCAGCTCATACAGAACGCTGCCGCCAGGATTCTGAGCAGAACCAGAAAATATGAACATATCACACCAGTCCTCAGGTCTTTACACCTGCTCCCAGTTAGATTTAGGATTGATTTTAAAGTATTATTACTGGTATATAAATCATTCAATGGCCTAGGACCTCAATACATTGCAGATATGCTCACTGAATATAAACCCAACAGATCACTCAGATCATTAGGATCATATCAGCTAGAAATACCAAGGGTTCATTCTAAACATGGTGAGTCTGCTTTTAGCTATTATGCCAGCCACAGCTGGAACCAGCTTCCAGAAGAGATCATAGGTGCTCCTACAGTGGTCACATTCAAATCCAGACTCAAAACACTTCTGTTTAGCTGTGCATTTACTGAATGAGCACTGTGCCGCTGTTCGTCCGACTGTTTGTACTGTACTGTATTTTACTCTATTTTTCTAAACTGTTTTAATTATTCTTATTTCTTTTAATTATTTTAATTTCTCCTATGTCAGCAGGGCATTTAGCCCGAAACTGTAAATGCCCACTCAGAAGGTGATAATGTGAAAGTGATTAATGTGGGTTTGAAAGTAGAACAGTATTTAAATGACGATATTAAAGTTTTCGTCTGAGAAAGATTGTGAACGCAGTGCTAAAGTGCTAAAGAAAGTGAAAAGAACGTGTGAGTAAATGAGGGAGAAAAGAAAGTTAAAGGAAAGTTGATAGATGGAAGTCGTAAGAAGATTGAAGGTTAAAAGAAGGTTGAAAGATTTAAGTCTTAAGGGAATCCTTTGAAAGAAAGATCTATAATAAATATTCTTTTTTATTTTTTAAAAGTACTGTATTTTATTTTATTTTTCTAAACTGTTTTAATTATTCTTATTTCTTTTCATTATTTTAATTTCTTCTATGTAAAGCACTTTGAATTGCCATTGTGTATGAAATGTGCTATATAAATAAACTTGCCTTGCCTTGCCTTGCCAAGTTTATTCGCTGCTATCTGCATTGCCATAAACGTAACTATACTTCTGTCAGGACCACTATTGTCAAATACGAATGACTATTAGCATATAGTTTGGATTGGCGGTATATGGTTCTGTTCTGGGCAAGAATTCCCTGCGCATCCATGCAGCCTAGTATGGATAAGTGCAGGGAGAGCAGCAATAACTCCCCCAAACTACACCATATGCCAATATCCCCCAACACAAAATGACAGCGGAATTTCTAGATGCGTTTTTTTTTTTTTTTTAAGCAATACCCTCAACACGACTGATGCTGAAAGAATGGTTAATACATCCTGATGTTAGTGGCATATGTTGAGCGCTATAGATCCAATCTTATGGGATCTTGCTTACAGCTGAAGCAAGCAAGGACACATTGCAAGCGGCCTTAGAAGTGTGTTGCTGTAGCCAATTTAACAGTGTTTGGATCTATTGGGGGAAGCTTACACCCCTAGCGGCAGCAAATTCTGATACAACAAGCATGTTGTATAACCACAGAACTATAGCTAAAACTATAGTTTGGCAGGGGAAGCATACGCCCTACAGCAATAGCTCTGACTAGCGGCAACAAAATCTGATACAACAAGTATGTTATATAACCATAGGACTAATATTAAAACTAGTGTAGTTTGGTAGGGGAAGCATACACCCTGTAGCTTTGAGTCATATGCAGTGCACAGCTAAGCAATGAAGTACAGTGTGCTTCCTCATTCATGAAAATGATTTCTGCTCCCGTCATACTGAATTCCATTGGTTGTGGAGGTGAAAATGACGACTCCGATGATTCCACACTCATTCACGGGATCATCAAGCTACGATCTTGTTAGTGTTGAATGACAGCCCTCTGCGGTGAAAACACCTAATGTGTATTTTGCACAATATGTACCAGGGTCAATGACACAGCGTGTCAATTTTGGTGTCCAAAGCATATTCATAATATTAAAAATGTATACTGTACATTTTTAAATGCACTTTATTAAGTGACTCAACTTCCCCCTCTTTAATTGCTCATGTGAGAATTTATTATAAATAATTCATCTTTAAGGAACTATTGAGCTCAAAAGTTCCAAAATGTCCCGTCTTAAAATCTGAATACAAAAAACAAAACAAAAAATATAAATAAAAGTATTTAAAATCTACTTGGGCATAATTGTATTGATGTTTTCAACGATACCTACAAATATAGTGATAATACTAAGCTTTTTTTTACATTTTAGAAAGACTTTTGTCTCCAAATTGTAATTTCTCTAATGTCATTCCTGGATAACAGACATCAATGACCATTTTGGACCATAATGCATTTTGGTATGTCATGTGACATAATATTGTATCAAAAAGAAGACCCTGAAGGAGCACCAGAACATGTGCAAAGGTCAGGAAGCGTCTCTTAAAATGTTGATATTTTGACCTTTTCGGTCACTGGTGCACTTTGTAGCAATATCATGTGTCCTTTTGGACAACACTAATAAAACATTTATAATGTTTTTATATTAAAAAAACTATCTATTTGATCTAAAAGAATACCTTAAGTGATGATAGCGAAGTTGTAGTTTTCCATAGGTGGTTAAGTTAGTGCCTGACTATAAAGAAAAAAAGATTTGTTTTGTCATTCTTGGATAACAAAAAAAAACAGGACATGTCATCCGTTATCCAGAATGACATAACAATCTAGTTTTTAATTAACATTTGTGAACTTTTTGGCATAGTTATTATAGTTATATTATTAACATTAACATTATTTACATAATTGCCATATTTTTGCTGTCATTCATCTTGATTTCATATGATTCAATGAGTCACATGGGTCATTATCATTTAATTGAATTTTGTAATGTTAATGGTCAAATCCTGAATAATGTAATCATATTTATTAAATCAACATTTTATTAAAGCTTTATAGCTTCTGTGTTTTAAGGTCAATTCTGTCCTTCCAGATGCCTCTGTCTATAAAGAGAGGCAGAGATGGTTCAGAGCCAGGATAAATGCAGATGCAGAAGCTAGGACTGAGTGTCTTGGAAAAAGGTACTATAGTGATGACTCAGTGGAATGATAATGTATCAATAACAAGCAAACTTGAAATATTAATCGAAATAGGTTCATACTCCTATAAAAATTCCTGTAAACTAAACCCGTAATATGCATTTGCACGCCATCAGCATTCTCACAGGTTCGCGTTTTTGAAGTTTGTGCAGAGAGAACTTAAGTGTTTTCTAAGTTAATAACTAATGGTCTTTGCGACGGAAGTGAACCAATCAGAACTAACTTTAGCTGGACAATAACTTTATTCTAGTTATCACTGTAAAGCTGCTTTGAAACAATCTATATTGTTTGTTAAAAGCACTATATAAATCTAGGTGACGTGACTTGACTCATTTGCAATAAACCTAAACATTTTAGCTGTATAATGTGTTGGACTATACCCTTGGCCATTGTTTATGAAGTATTATAATTTTACAGATTGACTGTAAATTTTACAGATTTTTAAATCATTAAAAACTTTCAGTGTCTCTTACTTTGTTTCAAGTTTGAGTGTTGGAAAGAAAAATGATACTGAGGATGGTTTTTATGGTAATGCTGAAAAATATTGTAGAATGTCCTTCTATCTAACAGTAGCCTATGTCATTCCGGCTAACAATGACACAGGCAATTCATTTAACCCATATTTGTGTGTTAGATTACACAATTCAGTTTTTTGTTGAGTTAATGATAAAACAAGTCTTATTTACTTTATTGGAAAACATTTTTAAACATTTTCCAGCTTTTTTTTTTATTTGGTTCTGAATTTTGAGTTATCAGCAGCCAAAAATGAGCCCATGTCTATATGAAATCCCAAATTGATTATATTAATTGTGATTAAAGCTTCGCTGTTTTCTCGCTTTTTGCTCGCAGGTTTCTTAAATTTGAAAGTAAAGTAAATTACAATATTTATTTAAGTTATATCATAATCTGTGCGAACCCATTGTTGCCTTTCTTTGATGACGTTGCAGGGCATTCCAAATGAGCGATTATTGTCAGTGAAGTCCACTTTAACTGTAACTGATGTACCGTGTTAAGGGAGTAGGGAGCAGTGAACACTGCGTAGGGGACCCTGTTTTTATTACCCAAAAATGTTGTATGTATGTGTACAATATATATTTGCTTACCCATCTATTAAAACACATGCGAGAGCAGTGTCTCTGTCAAGTCCAAGTTTGTTGCGAAGCTCTCTTCATCCTGAAACGCCACGTCGATATTGATCCTTGTTTTATATCTCTGTTTTTCCCAAAGCCTGCTTGCCTCAGTTGATCTACGTTTACGTTTTGATTGTTTTTTAGATTTTCTGTACTCGCAATTAATAATCGTGAACCATGAGATGACTGAACGACACAACAGCGTTGTGCGAGATATTGTATCATAGACAAGTAGGCTACACATAGATCCGTATTAGCGGCGTATGTATTGGCCCATTGAAACGGCCGCTAATGATGATTCTATATCTATGGTTTCTGCAAGAAGAAACATCATATTATGTCATTGATAGGCGACAATGACAAGGGACGAGCCATTATTTAAAACTGGAATTTCTCTGGATTTACAAATAACTTTTGGGATAATGTAAGTAAACTACACAACTGCATGAAATATATCACACTGTAAAAGTGTTTTTTTAATATTTTATTACAAAAATCTTAAATATTGTACCATTAACCCCCCCCCCCCCCCCCCATTTTCGGACACAGGGTGACTGTTGATGTTCTGTTTGTTCAGTCAGACTTTGTCAAACAGTGTTTGTGAAACCCTATATTGGATGTCGGCTCCCTCCAAATGGACACAGATCATTAGAGAAATGTTCAGTTCATTTCCATTTCTTGAGAAAGAGATGTTATCTAAGGCAGTTAATTTCTGTTCATTTAGCTGTTTGTAAATTACAAAATACTTTGGAAATTGCAATGGTTATTGTGGTCATATTGCCAAGACACATGATGTTTGTTTCACTAAATGCCATATTAAGCATTGTGATTTGAGCTCTGTACAAGTCATGTCATATTTTTCTCATAAGGTTTATTATGCGCATAGTTCATTTTTCTTACAGACTTTTATGGTGGGCATTCATGCCACTCAGCATGCAACATGAAATGTTGATTTTAACTGGTTTTAATAATGTGCACTAAGCACTAATAGCCCTCTGCGTTTATGACTGCTCGTTTGACTACACATGGCCATCATCCATGACAGAACATCCAGCTCTAGGTCCTTTTATGATAATTCTGTTAGGTATAAAAGCACATAGTTTTTCCAGAATACACATGGATGTTTTGTAAGATCTGACAAATGATTCTTTGAAATTCTTGTGTTCTTTCAACACCATGTTCCTTTGATCTCAGCCACTTTGCTTTTCACTCGCTTATCCCCTTGAGTAAGGTTAGCAAATTTTACATTAATCAAAAACATCACCAAACAAGGGAAAATGTAAGATCCCCTGTGTCGGTCATTTAGTGTGGTCGCTCAAAGCATTTCTTTGTTTTTGGAAAACCATCTGCCACCAGTTGCCTTGCTCTCAGACTTGCGTTTGGCACATGCACCAGGCATGTGGGTTGTCTCAAGCTACGAAGACCTTGTCGGATAATACTCATGTATACCTAGACATTCCCATGAGGCAAAGCGAGCACATCTTATGGTCCAGGGTTTCACAAGCATTTCACTTCTCTCCAGTCTGATATTTAATAATCCATTAAGGGAGTTTACGTAACACCAGCCATGCTAATGTGTTCCTTTTGACATTGGGGGGGCCCATTAAGCTAGCAGCGATTCCCAGGGCTGCTAGATTGATGGATTTGACCCATTCGCTGACGTCCTCATATTACATTACAGTCAGCTGGCCTTGGAGAGAGGTACTCTCCTGTATGTTTGCATGTCGGTTGCCCAGACGCCAGGCCCTGTATCGGATTGAGTGTGCGAGCCACAAGCAATTATTTGTCCGCTAATGCCTGCGCATCGATATGGGAGCGCTTTACTCAAATGATAAACAGACCGCTTGTATCCATGGCATTTCTCATAGACATCTCCATGGTGCAGGTGACATTATTACTCTGAGGCAGCTGTGCATCAGAGGAGCTTGTGCAGCGTGAGCAGTGTAGGTTCCTTTGTCTTCTGAGCACGGTCAGTGTTTGGAATAATAGATCTGTCAAAGCTTAATTGTGCCAGGGATGTTTCAGAAATAGACTTTTGTACTTTCTGCCCGCCTGTAGATAAGGTGACACTTGATGCAGCAGGAGAGAACGGTTATCCTCTGGAAATTAAGCAGGGAATTAAACGACGAAATGAGCCGCCTGTCGTGCTTTAACCTGACGGAGATGCAAATCTCCACCTGCTCACAGCACGTTTTACTGTACCTGCACGGATTCATGCTGTCCGATATGATCTGTCACCCCCCCCAACCAATGCCACTTTCTCAATCCAAACTCCAGCTTTAATCATGTGAAATTCATGAGAGCGGCAGCAGGGAGGTTAACGAGATGTTGTATAAAAACCAGAGCGCTCGCAATATGCTCCCACCTTTATCTACCAAGCCAGATGCTGCAGGCTTATTTCTCTTTTGTTATACATAAATTTGATTAATTTGACTATTTTGAATATTAAATTGTGCTGTTGTGCTGACATTTACTGATGTCAGTCATCGGAATGCTTAATCCTTCAAAAGCTCTGCTTCTGTAATTCCCATTCTACTATTTGGTCCTTCATAACAGAATCTCATTGAGATGGAAATGACACTAAGGAGAAAGAAAGTCGAATGAGGATAAATGGAAGCATTGTTCCCACTGTTGGAACGGGAACCGTGTGATAGTTGTGGAATGTGTCTGGCCAACTAGTTGGAATGATTCCACCATTTTTTTTTTTTTTTTTTTTTGTTGTTGTTGACTTCATTATTGTTGATGGACCCATCAAACCACACAATACATAATAAAAGGAATGGTTCACCCCCAAATTAAAATTTTGTCATTATTTACTTGCCCTCATGTTGTTCCAAACCCAAATTTCTTCCATCAAACACAAAGGTGAATTTTATGAAGAATATTCTGGCTGCTCTTCTTAATTCAATAAAAGTGTTGTCAAGCTCCAAATGACAAATGGTAAAAAAAGAAAAAAAAGAAAAAACTTTTATTCATTGATGATGCAATAAATTGACAATATATATTGTCAATTTAATATGGCCATGATGTGTCTTTCTACATGGTTGTTTAAGAAATTCGCTACACCATGGTAGATTAGGCTACTAGCATACTCGCCGCACCATCGTAACATTGCGCTCTCAAGTTGCAGATATCAAGATTAAAGCTTGTCAGTACATTCTTTTAAAGAAGGGCCAAAGATTCACCATCTGTTCTTTCAGTCTGATAAAATCTAATGAATGATTCATGGACATTGAGGTCTCTGTCGACAGATTTTAAAACCACTGTCTTGTTTTTCATTTGCAATAAGGGCAAAAATTCCGGCTTCATTCACTTGTTGTATGTCACTTTTTTAAGATTTATTTTTGCTGTTTTTACCTTTAATATTGTAGGACAGTAAGTAGACAAGAAGACAATAAGCCAAGTGGGAGAGAGAGGGGGACGGGATCGGGAAAGGTCCATGAGCCGGGACAACAGCGCTATATGTTGGTTTCACATACAATTTCTCATCCAAGTGCTATGTATTGGTTTCTCATCCAATACTTTCTCTGTTCTAATCCACTCTCTTTGCGTGCTCACTGCTGATTTGTGTGGCTACGCTTCCCGTTTTAAGTGTCTGTTGATTACTTTTCATTTTTAACCCAGCAGAAATGTGCAAGCTGCTTTTTTGAAGTTCATGGAATTTCTCAGTGACTTTTTTTCCTGTTGGCAAATCCAGTCACTTGACATGTGTCCATCTTGTCATTGCCACCAAATGTGCAACATGTCAAACAAAAAGCCTGATCAATGGTGGGACTATATTCAAGCCATTCATGAATCCTATAACATTCTTTCCTGAACTTTCTACTTTCTATCAGTCACTGGAAATTAAATTACAGGTTGAAATGTCTCAATCTCAATAACGTTTGCAGACGTTTTGGGTCTGTGAACTGGATCTCGCTTAGGACGCTCGCTTTGTGGAGGCGTGACTAACCACTCCAAATTGCCGCAGAGCTGACAGCTCACATCGGGAATTCTCATCTCCTATCACTTATCTGTTCAGTTACCTCTCCTCAGCATATAGATTTGTCTGTCCATCAGCAATTTATTTTTTTTCTGGGAGAATTATCCAGCGTATAGGGATGCTTAGCCATTTTGTTTTATCATTTATTTTTACCAAATTGTAATACTAATGACGATAAACTAATAAGTAACTTATTTTGTTCTACTGGCCCCCATCAACGCAGAGATGTACAATAAATAAATACATATTAAACCATTTTCAAATCTGAATTGGGCGATACCTGTTTGTAATAATATTTGCAATAATATTTCACAATAATGTTTTTACAATATTTTTTGATCAAATAAATGGAGCCTAATCAATAGGGAGCATAAGAGAATTCTTTAAAAACATAAAAAAAAATATTCAGAAAACTTAAGAATATAGCATGGGTCGTATTGATATTTTTTTTTATGATACTTTTGTGGTGCATTTTGTCTTTTTCAAAGCTTGACAGCACCAGTCTTTATTACATTTTATAAAAATAATAAGTGTAATCCAGTGAATCCAGTAAAAATAATCCAGTGAATGGCCTTGAACATGGACAGACAGGTGATAACCCAGGCCACAGCCAGAACTGCTCTCCACTGTGGCGCCGCTGGAGGATGGAGTCCAGACGGTACCATGGGGATGACCGGAGGCTACACCGCGCAGCCGGAGAGCCGATGTAGCGCAGGGACGCTGAAGACCTTGGCGGCTGCGACTGAGCCACAGCGATGAGATGGAAGCGGGGATCCGGAGGTTAGAGGTGGAGCTGAAATGACAGAGGGTGGAGGATTTCAAGCAGGGGCTAGCCGGAGCCATAGGGGTGGAGGTCCGGAGAGCAGCGGACGGCCCCCAGGTCCGTGGCGAAGGTAGTGCGATATCCGACACAAGTGGAGCTGACTGTCCAAGGGTGCCCGACGAGCCGATGGTCCTTGCTGGAGATGAGGGAGGAAGGAGCACAGGAGCCAGGGCGACAGGTCAAGGAGGAGTGGAGCGCACAGAGGCAGGAGGTGGAACCACGGGCTTAACACATCCAGGCAGAGATGGCTCCCAGCAGGCCTGAGGTATTGCCGTGCCACTGAGTGGAGGCAGAGTTGTTGCTGAGGGGCTGATGGAAGGCAGTGAAGACTGGGTGGCAGGAGTGGCTGGGGACTTGCGAAGGGCTTGTGGAGACAGACCAAGACTGAGAAAACAAAGTTACTAGTAGTGGTTTGGAGAGGTGGTGGGAGAGGGAAGTAGGGAGGGTCCAGCGGGTCAGATGAAGGTGATTCAAGTTCAGGTGGGATTAAAGGAAGCAGGGGATCCAACTCTCCAAACACAAAACAGTCAATTAAATCCAGACGGGACTCACTCTCAGAAAATCCTCCACATGTTCCTCGAGGGAGCAAGTTCCCTGCTCAAGGCTGATCAACAAAAAAGCTGGATTGGCCATGGTGGAAAAGAAAATCCCCCCCCCCAAAAAAAAAAAAAAACGGGGGGAAACGCACACACAAAAACAAGAGAAACACTCAATGTATGGCATAATCACATCTGGGTCGGGTCTTCTGTCACGGATTGTGTAGGTATTACTCACGTGAAGATGAAGATGAAGATTATACGGCAGTCTTTAATAAATCCACAGAGAAAGAAACATAACAAACATCAACGAGACCTGACAACAATGAACAGAAACAAGGGAACTTAAACAGGTGCAAATGAAGGTGATTAACGACACACAGCTGACAGTAATTGAAGATTCAAATCAAAAACTATGACAACAAACAAGGCAGGGAAAAAAACTGCAAATGAAAACAAAGTCCAAACTGAGTGACTGTGACAGTTCCACAGACTCACATCCACTTACAGCTGAACTCTTATGAAATGGGGTGAGAGAGAAAGGGATAGAATAAAGGGTAAGAGACAATTACCTGACAAAACTGATGGCTACAGTCTTTTCAGCACATTCAATTGCTCTTGATTTCATCTCTCTAACTTTAATCTGCACCTTCAAACACAACAACAGATCTAGTGCAATCTTCAGTCCTATCCTACCAAGACTAAAGGCCCTTAGTTATCTGGGGCCACTTTGAAACGAGACATTTCACCCTTCTCTCCACAGTTCACTAGGGCCTTGCAACTGCAGATAAAATATTGTGTGGAAAAAGGCCAACAGCCTTGAACAGGACATTAAAGTAGACAATAAATGATTCCTAAATCGATCTGACCTTTTCAGCAAATATATTCAGCTCTACAGAAATCGTCTGCTTTGGTTAACTTGGTGCAAGTATCCATCTGGGATGGCCGACAGAACAGATGCCATCCCCAACTTGGCCTCTCCATCATGGAATTTAATAGGCCATAACAATAAAAGCGGGAACACTGGGTGTGCCCGAGGGAAATCAACAGTGTGCTAGTCCAGGCAGTTAGAAACTGAGTGTGTGCGTGTGAGAGAGAGAGAGAGAGAGAGAGAGAGAGAGAGAGAGAGAGAGAGAGAGAGAGAGAGAGAGAGAGAGAGAGAGAGAGAGAGAGAGAGAGAGAGAGAGAGAGAGAGAGAGAGAGAGAGAGAGAGAGAGAGAGAGAGAGAGAGAGAGAGAGAGAGAGAGAGAGAGAGAGAGAGAGATGAGAGTAAATGAATGAGTAGGTAAGAGTGAGAAAGAAGCTTGAATAAAAGACGCTTTCTTTGCTGTTCTTCTCAAATGATTCCAGACTGCACAGGAGTCTTTTGTAATTATACTTTAAGTGGTTCAGTTTCAACTGACAGTAAAATCAGCTCATTTATATCATAATGTTTTTCTCATATACCTGCCAGTAAGTCATTGTGTTGTTTGGCTCTTTGATCCATTTGGTGTTGTACTGCCTTCAAAAGCATGCACATGGTAATTGAGTTACTGAATGATGGAGGTCTAATTAGTCTCAGTCCTGCACTTACGCTGAGTGATTTTTACCCGTGTAATAAATGGCATTTGTTAAGTAGGAACATGTTTCTAATAGAGCAGTACAGTCATTTTCTGTAGGCTTTCTATCATAGTTAAACAATAGTTTTGTAAAAAAAAAAAAAAAAAAAAAAAAAAATGCACCCAGCTATAAATTATACTCACAAACAATGTCACATATGCACATGCTCATGTGCATGTGCATGTTAAATCTTGATCCTTCATTATTCAGTAGTTTTGTTTTGTTCCACAGTAATTATGTATTTGTGTCAGTGAAATCTCACACACACATAGTTGCCCCTTCAACTTCTAGTTTCACCTGCTCACTCTTATGGCCCTGTCCCAAATGGCATATTTACGGACATATGATGGCCGCCATGAGCCAAATGTGCCCACTTTGCGCGCTTGATGTACAGTACTTGAAATTCAAAGCAGCATTACTTCACGAGGATTAGCGATCTGGTTCTATAAATGAGAATTAATGGTTCCATAACTTTTGAGAAGCAATATTTGGATGAATAAATTGTAATTCCTTTTTTTTTTTTTTTGCTTTTTTTTTTTTTTGATTCACTAAAAATAACTGGTTCGTAAAAGTCAGGACATTTTTTTCAGGAGTTGATTGTGCTGTGCATTTCCTGCTGTAGATTCAGTGGTGATGTTACAGCACTGCTTTATTGTGGTGCAGGAACCACTATCAGGATATTTGGGGTAACATTGGGTAACACTTTAGAATACTGTTCTGTCATTAATGAATAACTACACAGGAACAAATGAGTAATGCAATATTAACATTCTAGTAACTGCTATTAACTAACAAGAAACTCTGGTTAACAAATAAGTAAGTAATAGGGCTCAGTTGAATGTGGTAGATTAAGTTTAGCTAGTCAATAGCTACTATTTTTTTTTATACCTCCCTGAGTAGGCTACTACTAAGAACTACTATACAGGTTTATAATTAATTTGAATAATGCATAATGTATAATTAATTATAAAGTTAAGATCATGGTAACCCACTAGTTTGGATAGTAATTTCCCCTGATGGATTTGGTAACTCTTGAGTCATTACTTGAGGGTTACCATGATCTTCACTAGAATACTGATCCAGATAATTAGTAGTTCCTTTAAAAGGATGTTGTAACACTTGATTCATTACTATCCAAAACCTTACAAAAACCTCAAAATCTTACAATGACTTCAGCCATTAGAGTTATCATGCTTTTCACTTTAGAATACTGTTCCAATTCCAAATAATAAGTAATTCCTTCTGAATGATTTGATAATACTTGAGTCATTACTAGAGGGTTACCATGACCTTCACTTTAGAATTCATTATGCATTAGTCACATTAATTATGAACCTGTATAGTTCTTAGTAGTCCTCTGGGAGATATGAAAAAAATTTAAGTTGATTAGCTAATAGTAAACTACCACATTCAACTGAGCACTATTACTTAATAATTCATTAATCAGAGTTTCTTGTTAGTAATAGTTACCGTACTAGAATGTTAATGTTGCATTGTTGATTTGTTCCTTTGTAGTTATTCACTAATGACGGAACAGCATTCTAAAGTGTTACCGTACATTGTTTTGTTCGCAGCAGCAGAATAATGCTTGTGAGAAAACTGTTAACAGAACCTGCTTTTTGTTCTATTCCATTGCGTCTGGTAAGATTATGTCCTGTTTGAACAGACCATCAAGTGATTCTCCAGTCCATATAGACTTTTTTCATCAAAAGATTATTATATATTCTATTCAGTTAATATGGACTCCACATAGGCATGTCTAAACTACATTTGTACACGTGTTTGTACATTATTTATTATATGCTTCTTATAAGCTGAGATATTTTTGTGCACTTTAACCCCACCCTGCTAAAGCATTCAAATCGCATCGAAGGCCGTGGCTGCAAACTATTTATGGCTCAGTGTGAGAGGTGATACTCTCATCTGTCAATCAAGCATGGATGATTGACAGCTGAAAAAATCCGCACAAGCCATACTCCTGAACACGATCATATGTGTGGCATGTGTGACGATGGAAACGAAAAGGCCACCTCTGGACTGTGTTCCTATTTGTGAGCATATTATGATGCATCATTCTGCTACAGGTCATCTCATTATAGGCTCACACAAACTGCCATTAATACTCGGAAATCCCTTATTCCAAACCACCCACCAGACATGGGATTGCTGCTGGCTTATATGGATATAAGTCTTTCAAGAATGTCCCTCATGAATTTGCTATTATGGGGGGCACACGTCAGTTTGGGTAATCATGGCATGGGTATAGACAGGGGATGGGGGGCTGAATGAGGCCTGACCCCCAGTCCTCATTAGAGAGCAACCGAGTGCGCCAGAGGTTGCAGATTGAGATGGATTACAGCAATTGGCCATGATGAGATTGCACAAAATACAGTGAAAAGTCAGGCTGCTGTGTTTATGGGGGTGAGAAGATGTGCATGTGTGTTAGATAATGTATGGATGCATGTCTATCCATAGTGTGCTGAATGAATATCCAGGGGAGGCCTTCCTATACCAACAACACAGATTAGTTGTGATTTCACAGAATGGTTGGCAAAAGTGGTGTCAAACTGGATTAGACTAAACAGCTCTGTTTTACAATCCATTGCCTGATGCTTTTTCTTTTGTGTGTGTTATGTGTGTATCTCTCAATATCAAGCCTTTGTGGTTTCATTACGGTTGGACACTCCAAATGCATCCACTCCTCTGCCATAAAGAATTCTCATTAAAATGATAGAGGCCATGGTATGAAATAGGTAAGAAAAGGGCAGGAGGGGATAGGTTCTTAGCCCATCCGGCACTGATAGCAGGATAGAGAAACTCTCAACTGTAGGCTATAACAAATTCATCAAATGGCCTATACTTAAGTACTGACCCGGTCTGAATTCTTCCTTCATATGTTCTCATTTTGAACTGCAGTAGAGCTTTGGCAGCTAGAAACCAAAGTTTAAATAGCTTCCAAATGAATCGTGCTTGTAGTGGATAACTACCATTATCTTACTGTGGGGTAAATAATGGAAATTAAACTTTTAACCTAATTATTTAATAGATACATAAAAAAGAATCATTATAGGGTCCATGATAAAGGAAACAAATGTATAGGCCTACTGCCAAATGCAAAGTTAGAAATTTACACTACTGTTCAAAATTCTGGAGTTGGTAAGATTTTTGCTCACCTGCCTGCATTTATTTGATTATTTGAAAATACAGTAAAACAATAATATTGTGAAATATTCTTACAATTGAAAGTGACTATTTTCAGTTTTAATGATACACCCTTATATGGATATAAGTCTTTCAAGAATGTCCCTCATGAATTTGCTATTATGGGGGGCACACGTCAGTTTGGGTAATCATGGCATGGGTATAGACGGGGGATGGGGGGCACGATTATTCAGTGTCACGATTCTTCAGATATCATTCTAAATCGCTGATCTGGTGCTTAAGTAACAATTCTTATTATTATCAAAGTTGAACACAATTGTGCTGCTTAATATTTTTATGGAAACCTAATAAATGGAAATTTTCCTAAGAAATAATCATAAATGATTATGCCATACTTAAGAAATAATCATAAATGATTATGCCATACTTAAAAAAAATATATATTCTTTATATCAGCACAGTTTAATCATTCTGACATTTTGAATCTGTGCTGAAATAATAACAAAATTAATATTAATTCAGAAATGAATACATGCTCACCATCAAATTCATTTTATGTATGAATTGCATGTATTTTTAATTAAATGAATAAATCCAGATGAGCGTCATGTCATTGACCCTAATACCAGTTTTTCAGTTTTTAATGCAGTGGGCTATCAATGCTAAATTACGTTTCATTATGGTTCATTAAAGATGAGGTTGTGTAATGCATAATTCAGTTTGCATTCAGTGTTCTAAATAAATGATACAGATATTCTGATTTAAAAGAGAAAAAGGGTTTTCTTTTGCATATTTAACAGTGGATAAAATATGTGTCTGTATATGCGTGCATGTCTGTTTCTGTGTGGATCACCATATGTGCCAAGTGTGCTAAGCGCCAGCTGTTTTCTTGTGTGCGCACACTGCTCTTTTGTTCTGTACTCCTAAATCCAGTCTACGTGAACCAGCCAAGCAGAAAACTTTACCAGTCTGGCTCCATCGCTTGCATTTCACAAGCCACTAAAACATCTCACTACCTCTGCATACTCAACAACCACCTTCATTACGCTTAAAGGCAGAGCCAAACACGCCCTTGTAACCTCTCTTTGGATGGCTATACTTTTTTGTATGTTGGACTATTTCATACCACTGATTTCAGATGTCTTGAATAAAATATGCCTGTGTACCAAGTTAGACAAGGCCATAGTTAAGTTAGACGTTAACCTCTCATATTGATAGCACTGCAAGGATGACTTATTCATCAAGCATTAATTATATCCCAGTCATGCACTGCAAAAAAGTTTCTTTTCTTCAGCAAGGAAATCTAAATATGCTTAAATCAAGATACATTTACTTGAGAAGCAAAACTACATAAGTGATGTGATCTGGGAAAACCCATCACATGGTGAAATTTTACTTATTACAGGTTTTGATACCATATAAAGCTGGTTTCAAGCCCTTTCCAAGTCTGTTTTTATTTCTTTCATCGTTTGTCGTTAACTATGGTTACCTGAAGTCGGCTGATCGCTATGATTTTCAGGAACAAAAAAAAAAAAAAATGTTTAATTAATGTCACGTCCTGCTAGCGGGACGATTGGCGCTCTTTTTTATTGCCTTTTTTTCATATCACATATTTTAGTAATCATCATAGATTATCATTCAACTCCAAATTCATTCTGTGAAAACCATTTTGAAATTGTACGATTGAGATGCGAGCAAGATCTTTTAAAGGGGTCATATAATGCCATTTTTGTACAAGCTAATATGATTCTTTAGGGTCTAAATTAAAAGTTTATAATATACTTTAATTAAAAATTCTCATTAGTATTGTAAGAAAACACTCTTTTTACCGGGTCAAAAAAAGCTCTGTTTTCAGCACGCCGTTTAAGTGCATGTGTCTTTAAATGATAATGAGCTTTGCTCACCCCGCCCCTCTGTTCTGTGCATACACCGTTTGTAACACAATAACACAATAACCATAACGCGTTGTTCATTATAAACGTGGGATTATGAATTATATTGAGAACGTCGTACACAGAAAACATGCCGTAATGTACCCTGAGTGTAAACCTTAGCCGCATTCATCGTGAAGCGTGCTAGCGATTTGCAAAGATTAATATAAAGATTAATATAAAGGTTAATAAAACGTTACACTCACTTCTTCTGGGGGTGCAGCAGGAACACGAATAGTTGGTACCGATCCTTTTTTCAGGAGCAGCTTCTTAGCAAAACCAGCTTTATACTGACCCTCGTTTATAAAGCAGTCTGGTGTGTGAAATGATTCGCGCAAACATGAAAGCATTGACGTTGATCGTGGGGAAAATTCCCTTCGAAAACAAAACTCAGCCACTGCGTCTTCAGCGTTTCGGATTTAGGAACATCAAAATGACTGCTGTGTTCCTTATTACACCCAAGAACAGAACACCACAATCGCTTAGACGCCATTCTGCTCATAGACAGTGCTCCAGCGTACCAACAATGACCGCGCGGACTATGATTGACAGCTCGCTCACGAGCGAGGGCGGGTCTGTGTTGAAACGCTGCTGTCAATCAACAATCATGGGAGGGGCGTCGATTTTGTGACGTCACAAAATCGAACGGCTTGATTTGAGATGGAGGAAAACATATAAGAAGATTTAAGCGAGCAACTACTTCAGATTCCGTTGTTATCTTGTGCTCCAGTCTGCATTTCACGATAACGTTGGATAAAAAAAATAAAAAATAACTTGTTGTAGTTTACACAGGACTGGCGGGAAATACGAATTGATGTACCTTTATTTTTAGATGTTATGTGGTGTAATTGTGGTGCTATGATGTTTTTTTTTGTTTTTTTTGCACCTCCGCCGAAGTGCGTGCTCTTAAAGAGAAAGACAAGTCTTTTCAGCTTGCCACTGTAAATCGCTATTTTTCTACACCAAACTATTGAATTTTGCCAAGACATATTCAGAGATGATAGACAAGATGTTATAGAATAATTGGGAAAACCCAATTTTGACAAAAAAACTGACATTCGACCTATTATTTTTAGGCCCTACTGAAAACGTAGGCTACCAGCGCAACATCCGACGGGTTTTCCCAGATCGCACCACAGATATTAAGTTTCGTTTTCTGAAAAATGTATCAAAATTAAGTTTTTGCTTATAACAAGAAAAACATATCTGCCAATGGGGTAAGACAAATCTTGTTTGCCTTTGAATTAGGCTAAGTTTATTTTTCTGAACCCATTGGCAGATATTTTTTATTGTTTTATGCATAAACTCATTTAATTTTGATACATTTTTCAGAAAACAAGAAATAATATCTTAATTCATTTTACTTCTCTATTAAATGTATCTTGATTTTAGAATGTTTAGAAATTTGTACTGGAAAACATGACAAAAATATTAAGTAAGAATATATATATACTGTATATATATATATATATATATTTGCATTGTTGTTTCCAAGGCATCATGGTGAGAGAACGACAGATTTCAAACAATGAGTCTTGCTGGTTCTCAAGAGCCCATTTAAAACGTACAACTTGACACAAAACCCAACATGTTTGTGAGAAACGTAACCTTCCTTTTTGTTGATTTGTGATCCGCTTGCGATTACAGCACATAACTGAAGAAATCACATTCTGAAAGGTCAACTAAGTACCCGTTGGCCTTCCTGTACCCGCGACAGCTGTTAATAAAAACTTTAATTATGAATAGGACTTCAGGGGCTTTTGATGACTTTATTGCAGTACTATCGTTGTTACAGCTCTGCCAGGCTATGTGTGTGAGTAAAAAGAGCAAGCCACTATCACCTCAAGGGTGTTTTCGATGCTCTCAATCCCATCAAGTGGAGCAGAAATGGTCTGGTTTTAATTTGGAGCACTGGGGATTGAACTGGGTATATGGTGCAAAGCCATCTGTGTGAGACAGGAACTCAGTTGTCAGGTTTGATTGACCGTTTCAGGTTTTTTTTAAAGTTTTTTTTTATTGTCAGCATGCTGCCCATAGGGAAACACTTCCCCAATGGTGGGCATCATAATCAACATCATCATAATCGTCAACACCATCGTCATCATCATCATCATCATCATCAGTGTCATTGAGGCGCAGTATGGGGCAGGAGTTTGATTAAAAGCGACTTGGTACAGTCTTGATCATCATCTTCAATCACCATCGTCTCCCAGCTTCACCTGTTCGGTGGCGTTGGTATCGCTCTGAGCTTTCTCCGTCCTGATCGATGGCTCCACCAAACAATGTCAAAATGTGTGCAAAGATGATCCCTGGAAGCTACAGTGGATGCATAATGACCTAGTGAGTCTTTTCTTCCATCTTTCTTCATTTCCCTCCTGTCCCCTTCCTTCCTCACCCCTGTCTTAGCTCCTGCTGCTGGGAGGCTATTAACTCTACGCAGCTCAGCGGGGTGTGGGGTTAAAAAATGAGGGCGAGAGCCCCCTTGCTGTATCAAATTGACAGCAGATTAAGTCCTCAGCCTCTCAGTGGCATTAGAATCTATCTCGTGAGGTAATACATAGTGTCGACATGGAGAGAATATGTGCGGGGAACTTTCATATTTCCCGTACCTCCCACTTCTCTTGCCCTCACTTGGTGTTTTCTTCACTTCCCTGGCTCTTCAATCTTCTGTCTTGTTCCCTGCCCCTCTCTCTTGGGAGAACGGCGATGACCTGACTTGCATAGCAAATAGAGGTGTCGGTGGACAGCCCGAGAGGAAGCTGTGGCAGGTCCTTACTTGCTGAGACAAATGGGCTGCATTACTACAGGTGCTCAAACCTGGAGCACCGAAAAATCCCAGCCACATTGGGTCCATCAGACTTCGTTTTCCTCCACTCGACTTTTCCCCTTGCTCAGCCCTGTATCCCATCTCTAAATTAAGTCTTTTCTTCCAAGCACACCTTCCATCAGGCTGTAGATCTTGGCCCCTTATCTAGACCTCATCTCTTCACAAGCCAAATTTCACACCCCACTGGACATCATTTTCTATCCTATCACACTACATATAGACAGACGTGGGGGGACAGCAGAAAAGGACAATTCTTCATGAGCCTTTGTGTGTCTTTTAAGAGCAAGCACAATAATTATTGTTAATTCTATTGTTGCTGATTGAACACTTTGGTTATATTGTCATTATAATCATTCAATATTTTTTTTCTTTTCTCTCTATTATTTCCTTATCAACAAGCTGACTGTGTAGACTGTGTGTGTTATTTATGAAATGTAATATGTTATATTTTATTATAGCATTATATTTTCAATAAAATTGGCATTTATTTAAATAAATATTGTACAAGCAAAACTTTTTTGAAAATGTGTTTGTTTTCTTTTAAAATAAGTGAACTAGATATTTAGTTAGGAAACTCTACACGTATAAGTGAACAAAGAAAAATACTACAAAAAGTGAAGTTAGTTTCTTTAGAAGTATATTTAGACCAAAGGGTAAACTCTGGTCCTCAATATTTACTTTCCTGTAGTTTAGCTCCAACCCTGATCAAACTTACCTGCCTTGTTATATGTTACCTGTCTTGTGTGCGCCTTTTAAGTTACTTCCTGTCTGATCTCCATTTTGTAGTCAGTTTGTTTTCTTGTTTCTCTGAATGTTCCCATTTGTGTCTTGTTTGCCTATACCCTTTATGTATTGTCTTGTCCCTCAGTGGATGTTACGCGGTGGATGTCTCAGTTCTGTTACTTTGTTCATGGTTCCTTGTGTTTTGTTTGTTGATTCCTGGTTTGTGTTTTGTTTATTGATTTATTAAACTCCACTACATTTGGATCCTTTCGCCCTCATTTCTGCATTTTGCCAATGTAACACCTATAACTTTCTAGTAATTAGTGTCTAAAGAGTGTCTAAAATCTAGACACTCAAATATATATTTCATCACGGCCGGATGAAAACGCAAAATTTTCCAAATTGACAGAGTGTGTTAAAGATATAAAAGATTGGATGACCCGTAATTTTCTTTTATTAAATCCAGACAAGACAGAGGTAATACTTATCGGTTCAAAAAACCGCCCACAAAACCTCGCACAATACAACTTTAACATCATAGGATGTCCTGTTACTTTATCCTCTACAGTAAAAGACCTGGGTGTTATACTCGATTGCAACCTGTCTTTTGAAAATCATATTTCATATGTTACAAAAACAGCCTTTTTCCACCTTAGAAACATTGCTAAGCTACGTAATATGCTATCAGTTTCTGATGCAGAAAAGTTAGTTCATGCATTCATGACCTCGAGACTGGATTACTGTAATGCTTTACTAGCTGGTTGTCCTGCATCCTCAATAAACAAGCTACAGTTAGTCCAAAATGCCGCCGCTAGAGTTCTTACTAGATCAAGAAAATATGATCATATAACACCGATTTTATCATCACTGCATTGGTTACCTATAAAGTTCCGTATTAATTATAAGGTATTGCTACTGACTTATAAAGCCCTAAACGGCTTAGCTCCAGTCTATTTAACGGATCTTTTATCACCCTATAATCCATCGCGCTCTTTAAGATCACTAAATTCAAGGCTTTTGGTCATACCTAGGATATCCAGAACCACCAAAGGAGGGAGAGCATTCTCACATTTGGCTCCAAAACTCTGGAATAGTCTTCCTGATACTGTTCGTTGCTCAGACTCGCTCTCCCAGTTTAAAACTAGATTAAAGTCGCATCTCTTCAGCCAGGCATTCATATAATCCTACAGTTCAAACTACAATCCGGCCTCTAGCTCATAAATGCCAGAGGAGAACTGGCCCCTGACTGAGCCTGGGTTCTCCCAAGGTTTTTTTTCTCCATTAGGTCACCTGATGGAGTTTTAGGACACCATTAGGTCACTTGATGAAGTTTTTCGGTTCCTTGCCACTGTTGCCTTTGGCTTGCTCAGTTGGGGATATTTTGGGGATATTTAATTTAATTTTATCAATCAATAAATTCCTCTTGAAACAAACTTTGTTGTATTATTTTAATTTAATACTGTGAAGCTGCTTTGATACAATCTGTATTGTGAAAAGCGCTATACAAATAAACTTGACTTGACTTGACTTGACTTAATTATGAAGACCTTGATAATCTTGTTTCCAGTGTGTTTGATTTGGGTTGGAGCTGAACCTGCAGGAAAGTGGATCTCGAGGGCCAAATTTAGATCCCCTGTTTTAGACTATAGACTAGTTTACCCCTCTGTTCATAAGTTTGGTGTCGGAAAAGATATTTAATGCTTTTGAAAGAAGTATCTTATGTTCACAAAGACTGCCTTTATTTGATAAAAAAATATAGTAAAAAAGTAATATTGTGAAATATATCAATTTAAAAGAACTGTTTTCAAATTTATTTAAATTTATTTATAATTATTTTTACAAACCACATTTCTTACAGGCTATATTATTTGAAATAATGTAAACATCTTTGCTGTCACTTTTAAACAATTCAATGCATCGTTGCTGAATAAAACTGTAAATGTCTTTCAAAAAATAAATGAATGGTTGCGTATACATATAGACTTTATTTTATAATACTTACACTCCAGATCCTGATTTAGGTCATATTCCTCTCTATCAAACATAAACGTGTTCGCTTTTGTTTCCTGTCTCCGCCACACACCCTGAACACCATTTATAATTGCCGATGTGGTTGATATAGTTCCTCATCCCAGAAATTGGTGGATTTGGGCTGAAGACTTTTGTAGCTGCCCTTCGGATTATGTTCTTTGATACCCAGCGGTGTTGTCTAGAAACTGTACAGGATCAATACCAGGCCCCACTTGCCTAAAGGCCACAGTCACTTCCGTTTGCTCCCTCGTTCATTTGGCTAGACTAGTGATTGTTAGGAGTTAGTGGTGAAGCAGGCTGAAGGATGCGCTTGTTAAGATAAGGATTAGCTGGCCTATAAGCTAACAGCACTGATCCTTATTGATTTTTCTCAGTACAACAGCCAGCAGGCACAGCCTCAAACCCTAATCTCCTACAGTGTAAATCAGTGCAGGAGAGGAGAAGGGCAGGAGATTGAAGAGAAATCACGACAGAAGTATTTTCACAGCTTGCTGGAAGTTCTGAGCGCATTCTCTTAATCCAGTAGCACAAGAAAATTGGGTATCGAAAAGTATCATGTTATGGTCGGATGCTTTTTATGATCACCTTTGGTGAATGTGGTGGAATTAACTTGAAGATCTTAAAATGTATGATAAAAAAAATAAATACAGCAGAAATAGATTGTAGTTGTTCATGGTAGTCAGCTAATTTGGTGAACACATTTTTTTTTCTGTCCCCAGATGTAAAATAATGAATGGTCATAACATGTCACCACTGTAATTTGTTTCCCCCTATTTAGAAAGAGAGAGAGATAACAGCAATTACCATATATAATTGAGCATAATATACAGTGTCGCATACGAAGACCAATTGACCAAAGCAATTTCTCTGGGCTATTTTTTCTTGGGACCATTAATATGTTTCCCTATGATAATGATGGTCTTAATGTCTTGCAGTATTAAGAACCAGTGCAGGTGTCTTCGTAAAGCAATTAAAAACCATTTGTGGGAAATCCACGACACACATCTGTGTGTGTGCTTTGAGTCCTGTGTGAATTTTCTTCATGACATTTACATAAGCTAATCATTGAAGAATCTATAGAGGCTGGATACTTGTCAGTCCTCTACAGAGTGAGGTAACTTCTCTGCCTCCCATTTATGATTTTGGTGGCAGGTGTTGAGGAGAGTTCATAATCAGAACGTTAAAAAGCTCTGAAAGCTCAATGGTGAAAGGTTTGACTATAGTCTTGCATTGTGTACGTTTGTATAATGCAACTTTTTGAACTGATTATATTATATTATATTATATTATATTATATTATATTATATTAAATTATATTATATTATATTATATTATATTATATTATTCAGAAGTTTGAGTAACATTTTTTAATAGGAATGTAATATTTTTCCACAAAAATATGGAACAGTACACCTATTTTCAACATTGATAATTTGAGCACCAAATTAGCATATTAGAATGATTCCTGAAGGATCATGTGACAGTAATTGCTGCTAAAAATGCATCTTTGCCATCACAGGAATAAATTACATATTAAATTATATTAATATAAAAAAAAACAGTTATTTTAAATTGTAATACTATTTCACAATATAACTGTTTTTACTGGGTTTTTTTTAATCAAATAAATACAGCCTGCTGTGCATTAGAGACTTCTTTCAAAAACATTAAAAAAAAAATCTGAACCCAAACTTTTAAAAAGTGTTTATGATATTGATTATATGATTATATGATACTGATTATATTATCAATATCCTAATTGGGAGACTACATTTTACACTAATTAGTAAAAAAAAAAATATATATATAATAAAATTATATATATATAAACCTATAAAACCTATAAGGGCAAATCATATGCATATTGTGAATGAATCATGTGCAGTATTCTTTGATAAAAACATGTTTAAGTTGTCTGGACTAATTCTAACACCTAAAATTTGAAGGATAAATTCAGTTAAGTCTTGTCGTCAGGCCATTAATGGGATATCCTGGATTATATGAGCTGTAATTGAAGATGATTGAATGAAGTATAGGGACTTGGCAGAGGGACTTAGGACTAGGAGTGAGCCAATATGATCAGTGCTGGCTGAATTTAAGTGGGTCACATTTATTTGAGCATTTGAGCCAGAGAGAATATTGAGGTGATTTTGTAAGTCACGCTGCACAGTTCAACCAATCGACATGACATTGAATCAAATGATTCACATGCTCATAAATGTAGGGTCAGCAGGATATGCCATGTGAGGTCTATGCATCTTTGAGACCACATAAATGGACAATTGCAGAAAAAAAGTGCCTTTAAAGGGTTGTTCATCCAAAGACTCTTGCTGCTTTACATGCAATAACAGTGGAAACTACAGCTTTAAAAAGGACAAAAAGCACCATAAAAGTGGTCCATAAGCCCTCTGCAGTCAGACAACGTCTTTGTTTTTATGAGGCTTTTTATGTCCTATGTTGAAGCAAAAGCTTCAGTCTCTATAAACAAAGAATCAGCACGCATCTTCAGTCAGAAGAGTTCTGAACAAAATGGTGTTTACATTTTTGGGCAAACTGTTCCTTTAAGTAGCAGACATTATGATATATTTTGTAACTGCATTGTAAAAAGCTCGTCTATGTTTTCCAGAATGTGCCACATTCGTTTCGTGATTGAAAAATGAGGTACATAAACACAGGCACACACTTGAAACATATTTGCCCCAAGGGCTGCCACAAAGGCAACATTACCTAACCACATACCCATCCCTTCTCACAATGACCCTTTGTCTGACAGCATAAGTACACTGACCCCAAACCCAAAGATGGATGGGCTTTTTCACCAAGTTCATTGCAATACTGAGATTATTAGCTCTGTTGTCTGTCTGTCCCCCCCTTTTTTTACCGTTATAGCACCTCTTATTGCTCCCTGTGTCCTCTTCCGTGCGAATTATGGCAGCTATATGTTTACCTATGGCCTTGACCTGCTCTCTTTATTAGACAGGGTCTAATATTGGACACAAGCCCTCTGCGCTGAGACTGGCCTGGGGAGCTTCTTAGCTTACCTGACATCAACTTCAGTAAATAGTCCTGCATTAAGAAAACATGAAGCCTAGAGCGCTCCTAGCTATTTGGCTTTTACCTTAAAATAAATCTTATTCAACATTCTGAAGAGAAATAATTCATGTTTACTGTCGGATGGAAATGGGGAAGACTCTCTCCCTTTTCATCTCTCTTTTTTTTTAGCTGTTTTTTCTTTTTTGGGCATTCAGTAACTATCGTATATTTCCCATTTCTATGAAATGTATAAGATGTATAAAGAGATGCGATTCCAAACATCTTGGAAATCTAATTTTCCTTATGTATTTGAGTTCAACTGTACTATACAAATATACTGTAAACTTCTGAAGTCAAATCATTATTCCCCAAAAAAAAAAAAAAAAAACGAATAATGCCTGACAATTCCTCCAAAAGCTACAAACAAGCAGCCAAAGTTTATTTTTAACAAGGGCCCTGATCAATTTAGCCTCATTTGAAAAGTGTAAAATGTCATATTTCAGTACAGACTGTTAAACCTGTCATAAAGAGGCTGTTATTGAAGGATAGAACAGTTAACAACTAAATTTGACCTGATCTGACCCCAGTGTTTTTCATTTCACATACCAAGGGGTGCAAAGGCACAGCAGAAAAAAAGGAATGTAATTCTATCTGAGATAGTTTGGAAAATAGGCTAATCATGGGAAACTGAATTTTGACAGGTTTTTTTTTCTAACATTATGAGTAATAAAATGTACAAAATAATTATTAAATTATAATTATAAAAATTATTGTGTATATAACAATACATTATATGGGTCAAAATTATAGATTTTTCTTTTATGCCAAAAATAATTGGGATATTAAGTAAAGATCATGATCCATGAAGATATTTAGTAAATTTCCTACCTGAAATATATCCCAAAAAAATTTTTGTGAGTGGATGCAGCAAGATCGCCAACAGAAATTGACTACTTTAAAGGCAATTTTCTCAGTGTTTCGGATTTTTTGCACCCTCAGATTCCAGATTTTCAATAGTTGTATCTCGACCAAATATTGTCCTATCCAAACAAACCATACATCAATAGAAAGCTTATTTATTCAGCTTTCATATGATGTATAAATCTCAATTTAAAAAGACCCATTTGTGGCCCAGGGTCACATGTTTTATTTTATAATTTTTTCTGGGTAAAAAACCCCCCCAGAATGCTGAGTGAGGGATCTAAGAGAGCAGTTGCAGTGCTAATACAATATAAGTGCGGAAAGAAGCAGCTTAGGCATCATCTAGCTGACAGATTCACCAGTTTTATAACAGCAACAACACCTGGCATATTAACTACCTCAGGTAAACAGTCAGCAATGACTCTTGACATAGTTGAGGATCTGCATAGTCGTAGTTGTCATGCATTTGCATTAAAATGTAAGAACCTCAGCTAAAGCCATTTTGTTCTCTCCATTTCATTGCACTTCATTTATCAAGTTTGAAAGGCAACCAAATAAATTTCTGTGAAAATAATTAATGAGATTCACCAAAGTACCCAACTACACAGCAATTCAATTGTATCCCTTGCCTTGCCTCCACTTTCGTTCTCCCTTTCCACTTTGGAGTTTGACCCAATTTTTTTGCTTTTGATGTGTTTTTTTTTTTCTGGAGAAGGGTGAGTGCATACAGTATGAGATAAAGCAGACTTTAATATAGATATCGCTCATGCATGTCGTTTATGTTGTAGATTTTTTTTAAACTAGAATGCCAAAGCAGCACATCAAGATTCATAAAGTATTCCTTGTGGATTGTATGAATCACACACATGTGTGAACTCTCCTGTTACTTCATTCAGCCTATATAGTGCTGGAGAAGCTACTTTCAAAAGTTTAGCTTGTTTTTGCTCAAGCTAATGAGGAGTTTTGAGTAAATTAACAATCAAAAATTAGGGGTGACAGTTTCAAACGTGAACGTAAATGTATTCTAAATACAAAAGAAATTCCCTTATTTGCATAAACAAGTCAAAAACATTGTACATAGTACAGGAATCGAATTGGTGACTCATTTTGTGATTCTGTTCATTTAAATTAATCATCCGAATGAAGTGGACATTCCAGCATTACAAATGGGAGAAAGGACAGTTTGAGAACCGATTTACTAGAATGAAGCAGACTGTCCAGCACGGCATTTGAGAGACTGGACTGTCCAGGATAAACCGATTCACTAGAATAAATTAGACTTATGAGAAAAAAGGTGAACATTTAGGGGAGAGTGTTTGATCAACCCTGTCTGTTCATTCAGTCATTGTGAAGTGTTGTTTAATGTCACACTGCATTTCTGAGCATTATCCTGGTTCCCCGTGTCTTGGTTCTGATCTTCTGCTTGTCTCCCTGGAATTTCCTGTTTGCCTGTGTCTTGGACCTTGTTTTATGTTTGGACTGTTTGCCATGGTTTCGACCTTATGCCTGTTTTATAGATTACGATTATGGATTACCCTCAATACAGCTGTGTTTGGATCTTCAACCTAAAGTCTTGGAGCAGTTCATGACAGAAGACTTCGCCAACATGGATCCAGCAGTACGTCTTTTCTGCCTTTGTCAGGGAAGGCCCCATCGCCCGAAGGCCCCATCCAGGACTTTCTAGAAATGGCTAATTTCACTGACTTTGCTCTTATTGATTTCTTTTTCTATAGTCTTAACAACCTGCTACAGTGAAGCACATCCATGATGGTCCTCGAGGATCACTGAGCGAGTTCCTGGACTACGCCCTCCACCTATCACTGTTGTCGAGGTAGATTATGCTAGCAGTATGCATCAAGCTCCGATGGCCATGGAGCTTGGCCCTCCACGGATTCCAGCGCTTCCAAATCTGGTGATCACAAGTCCGATGCTCTCAGCACTTCCCAGTCCGGTGGTCCTAAGACCAGAGCCTCTTCACGACATGGCCACCATACCAGAGCCTCTTCATAACATGGCCGCTACTTGAACTCCCTGTCTCGTCTCGGCCAGAGAGGCCGTTCTAAGTTTCTGAGTCACGGCTGAGGATGCCATGATTAAAGACTCTGCCTTCCTTGTCATGGACATTCGCCCTGGATGTCCTTCCTGTCCTGTTATGGCCACAGAGCCCATTACTGAACTCTCTGCATGTTCTGACATGCCCCCGAGGCCTACACTAACCTCTCTATGTTCTTTTCCGCCTGATCCGTCATGGTGGTCACCAGCTCTGCCTGCTCCATATTGGTGGTCCTTAGCTACGCCTGAGTGGTCTTCAGCCCCACTTTCTCTGCTGTGGTGGTCTTCTGCTCTGCCGTGGGGATCTTCAGACCTGTCTGCACTACTATGGTGGTCTTAAGTGCTTCCTGCTCAGCTAGGATCATGTGACACTATAGACTGCAGTAAATGCTGCTGAATTTAGCTTTGTCATCGCAGGAATAAATCACTTTTTTAAATGTATTCAAATAGAAAACAGTTATTATAAATTCTAATTATATTTCACAATAATATTATGACTTTAGTTCTGATCAAATAAATGCAGCCTTGGTGAGCATAAGATACCTTCTTTCAAAAACATTAACAATTATTACAAACTTCTGACCAGTAGTGTATGATATTCTATAGCCACTGAAGACAAGAAAAAAGAAGCAATCTGCTACATTATGCATGGCAGTATTTGCTTCTATAAATGACCAAACATTGAGCCTATTCAAATTTCCCAATTCTACTGTGCGTGCATGATTAACCTGGCTGTTATATTCATTTACAGCAGAAATACACATCTGCTCTCACATCTAGCTATCGTTTATCTCATCGCTGTTTGACATTCTGTCAGGGATATCTCCCGCATCTCATCCACACAGGGACCTGTTTGCATAAGTAAGCTTTATACAGCAAGTTGATTAAAACTAACCCCCTCGCCCCTCCATCCTCCCCGTCCCCTAACCTTCTGCCATCATCTCTCTCTGTCTTGTTCTTTTCATTTCCCTAAGTGGTATGATGAGGTGGCGGCTGCTGTCAGGATCAGCACTTCCAGCATGTAAATGATGAACAACTTAAACCCTCGACCCCCACAAACACTTCATTCAAACCCACCCTCTCTCTCTCTCTTTCAGACAGACACACACACAAGAGTGCCTGCAGTCACCTAGTTAAATATTTGATGCGGTTGTCGAGGCAGGTTATGCGGCATGGCGCTGCCTCACGCCACAGATGTAATATTCATAACGCAGACTCCGCTAATGACAATCAGGGCCTTTGAAGTGATGGCGAGACCCATTACAGAGTGTGAGAAAATGCTTCTTATGAAAAAAAAGAGAGAGAGTGAGAGGAGGAGGAATGTGGCGGCAAGGGAAAAACATCCCTGGAGCATTACAGCATGAGCTGAGAGTGTAATCTTTGAATATTAAATGCAAAATCTGAGCTTTAATGCAAGGACTCCTCTGTGTGATCTCATTACAAACTAACACATAATTTACACAGACTTTTCAAAGCACAGAGGCGGCATAAATGTACTTGCACAGCACTCCCCAGCCAACATTTATATGTGGGGCCCATATGGGTATGAAATGGGCTGAAAAATGGGCCCCATGTAGGATTGTCCGTGGATTCCATTATGGCCCCATGTTAATTGCCCAGATGAATTTCATGTAGGATTGCACTTGGTAGGTGGGACCCAAGTGGGCAACATGCACAAGACCCATCTCTGTCCCAGCTTCAATCATGGGAATCACATGATTGACGGTTGATTGTTGCTTCTTGTGCTCAGTGGACATGTATGAAGAAAGACTGGTTGCATTAATAGGTAGAGATATTAATATATTAAAAATGAAATATAGTGACTGTAACATGTTTAATCCGAAATTCATTTATTCATAAAAATGCAATTCATACAACTCTCCTTGAATCCACCTTTTCTATGATGAACATGTTTTTATTTCTAAAAAAATAAAGTTAATTTTGATTCTATCTTTGGTTGGTACAGGTTGTACAATGCTATTTATGAACTAATAATTCATGATATCTGATGCGATCTGGGAAAACCGGCCGGATGTCGCGCTGGAACGGTTTCAATAAGGTCTATAAAATAGGTTGAAATAGGTATTTTTTTAAATAAAAAATAAATAAAAATTGGGTTTTCATTAAATTATTATTCTATAACATCTTGTCTTGGCAAAATTCACTAGTTTAGTGCAGAAAAATTGCGATTTATAGTGGCGAGCAGAAAAGACTTTCTCTTTAAGAACACGCACCAAGGTGAAAAAAATTATAGAATAATATCTACTACACTGTAAATGATTTCTGTTGTTTTCACAGTAATATTACTGTATTCTCAACAATTCCATACTGTAGCATCTGAATACAGTATGTTACTGTATATTTTTCACAGCATTATTACAGTGTCCTACTGTATAAGCGCAGTGTCGTGAGGAGGAAAGTCTTCATAGGAGTAGGCCTATATGTTAAATTGGTAGGTATACTTCAAAACACATGTAATCGCCTTATTTGTTTTATACACATGTTATTTGCAAGGTATAAATACGTTTGAGTTAATATATATCTGTAAGAACTTTGGAGCGGGTGCTCAGTTCCCATTTAAGCCATGCTGACTAGTATTTTCCTCCCGCAGGAAAAAAAATGTTCTGCTGATGGCTCCTCTCTCCAGCTTCAAGGTACCTCTAGCCAGATTGCCCCTGCTTCTTTGGATGCAAAAGTGCCAGCGTACAGTCAAGCTGCTCCAAGTGGATTTTCTTTGTCTATGTCATCTCAATTGAAGACTTCCACTTTAAGGTGGTCCCAAGGTTTTCAGGCCTCTGATACAGTGGTAGCACAAGGTTTCCAGACATCTGGTACAACGACATCACAGAATAACACTCCATCTCAAGGCTCCAAGTCTCCCAGTAGGTTATCTACCCTCTACCATCAGCAGCAAGTCCTGGCAAACCTTTTTCCACACAGGAAGTGGCAGATATAGTGGTTTGTTCAGCCAGTCTCAAAGTGCCTCTAGCCAGTATGCCCCTGTTGCTTTGGATGCAAAAGTGCCAGTGTACAGTCAGGCTGCTCCAAGTGGATTTTCCTTGTCTACGAGCCAGCCATCTCCATGGCAGCCTTCCACCTCTAGGTGGTCCCAAGGTCTTTAGGCCTCTGGTACAGTGGCATCACAGAGTAGCTCTCCATCTCAAGACTCTAAGTCTCCCAGTAGGTTCTCTACTCTTACCACAGCAGCGCGTCCTGGCAAATTTTTATCCACTCAGGATGGAAGTGGCAGATATGGTGGCTTGTCCAGCCAGTCTCAAAGTGCCTGAAGTCAATATAACTCTGGGTCTCCTGCATATGCCAAGCGAGGTTTTTCACTCCTTGATTCTTCTAGACAATCTACCAGTGATCAGAGCTCTTCCACTCAATTTTCCTGTGGTTCCTCCTTCATGGCAGCCCTGAGCCTTCCTGTGGATTATGTGGCCCAGAGTAGCCAGAGTTCTATCTCTAATTCTTGGAGGACCTCAAGCCTCTCTTATATAGGACTCTGACCCTCTATGCTCTCCTCTAAGGCTGCTTCAGGCTCTATTATCTGTAGACAAATGTCTCCTGGATTGTTTGGTTCTGTTCAACACCCCAGACTCCACCACCTATGGCCAGAAACCTTCCCAGAGCTCCTCCTCCTTTTTTGTGTGTGGATGTTATTGAGCTTGTAGAAGGTTAGCTCTCGTGTTCTTCTGAACATCTCGCTGAATGACGTCTGAACATTGCCCGATGTAATTTCTGAGTCAAATCACTCCATAATCTGCCTCTCTTTTAAATGCCTATTCCACGATGCCTATTCCAATAATTTTTTTGTTGTTCTTTGAATTAGTCAATTATTTTAAATAAAATTAAAATCTTTCATTATTACATAATGATTTAATTTCTATAGGCTATATTTTTAGCAGACTTTTTTTTCCTGTCCTGGACTCGGTCTTGACTCGGACTCGAACCTTTTTGGACTTGGTCTTGTCTTGGACTCGAACCTCTTTGGACTTGGTCTTGACTTGGACTCGAATAGTCCTGGTCTTGGACTTGTCTTGGAGTCGACAAAGGTGGTCTTGACTACAGCCCTAGCGTAGATTATGTGGGGGCAAGTGTGTTCACGACAAGTTGAGGTTTTCGTGGGCCAATGTGTATACATCCAGATTTAAAATTCAAAGTGTCAAGATAGTCTATCTACATACGTGACTTTCACGTTTCTATGGTAATCAGTCACTCATGCATCACGACACGCCCATGCTTGCACCTGCACTGTATCCATTTTCATAGAGGTCGCAATGAGTTCAAAACGGCAAAACTCTTCCCTCCTTTTTCATGAAAAAAGTCGAGCACTGGAAGTTGTCATGTGGTATCTGAATTGTGTTGCACAATGATGAATAACTCTGCCTATTTCTCTTGTTGAATAATTAACATGTTTTGTTGGAAATTGAAAATATTTACTACCCGCACTTATTTTCAGTTTTTTTTTTTTACATTTACATTTACATTTATTCATTTAGCTGACGCTTTTATACAAAGCGACTTACAATTTAGATTAGATTAGATTAGATTAGATTCAACTTTATTGTCATTACACAAGTACAGGTACAAGGCAACGAAATGCAGTTTAGGTCTAACCAGAAGTGCAATAGCAGCAAGTGCAGGATATACAGTGGTTCCATAAGTGCAGAACATGGATATGTACTGAATAAATATAGAGTTGAATACTATTATAAACAAAAATTTACAGATAGATTGTCCTATGAATATAATATACAGATAACTATTACTGTGAACAGAGTTTACAGCTAGATATGTACTGAATATAATAATATACAGATGGCTATTACTATAAACAGAATGTTTACAGATAGATATGTACTGAATATAATATACAGATGGCTGTTACTATAAACAGAATTTTACAGATAGATATGTACTATGAATATATATACAGATGGCTGTTACTATAAACAGAATGTGAGCATAATATACAGATGGCTATTACTATAAACAGAATTTAACAAATAGATATATGTATAAGTTAGGCTAATGAGCAGTATAACAATGGATTTAAAGTAGTGCAAATAAAGTTTGGACAGAAGCTATCCGAGTGAAAGTGTAGTGGAAGTAATTGCATATTACAGTTAAGGTACGATATTGCAATGTATATATAAACAGTCGGTACTGTAAATAAACAGTCGGCAGTGCAAATTGAGCATATTCCAGTCAAGGTAGTAGTGCAAGATGCATATGTAAACAGTTGTTACTGTAATAACAGTCAGCAGTGCAAATGAACATTATAGTATTGCAAATAACAAAATGGAGGCAGGTGTGAGGAGGGAGAGGAGAGTCAATCAGTATATGAGGGGAGTGGGATCAATGAGGGTTAGAGTTTAATAAAGAGACAGCTCTGGGGAAAAAACTGTTCTTTAGTCTGCTGGTCCTGGTCCGGAGGCACCTGAAACGCCTGCCGGAGGGCAGGAGAGAAAACAGTCTGTGGGCTGGGTGAGAGGAGTCCTTAAGGATGCTGCGAGCTCGATGCAGACAGCGTTTCCTCTGGATGTGCTCGATGGCAGGTAGTGGAGTCCCAGTGATGCGCTGGGCGGTTTTCACCACCCGCTGCAGTGCCTTGCGCTCTGCAACAGAACAGCTCCCATACCACACTGTAGCACAGTTGGTCAGGATGCTTTCTATTGCACAGCGATAGAAGTTCACCAGGATAGTGGAGGAAAGCTGATTCTTCCTCAGTGTCCTCAGGAAGAAAAGGCGCTGGTGAGCCTTCTTGACCAGGCTGGAGGTGTTGGTTGTCCAGGTCATGTCCGCCGAGATGTGGATCCCCAGGAACTTGAAACTGGAGACACGCTCAACAGCCATTCCATTGATGTGGATGGTGTCGTGTGTGCCTCTTGACACTTTCCTGAAGTCCACGATGGATTGCTATATATGTCAGAGGTCGCACGCCTCTGGAGCAACTAGGGGTTAAGTGTCTTGCTTTTTTTTATTCGTAATGTCTTCTATTTTCACATATGTTATCAAAGCCCTTCAAATTAGAATAAAGATGGTGATTGTTAATGCTGAATTTGGATCTCGTTTTTTTTTTTTCTGTGTTGTCAAGATTGATCAAGAAACGGGCAGCCTAGGGTTGTTAGGTCAGAAAGAGGATGACACACAAACAAAAGAAACTTCGCAGGTGAAAAGTGATAGAGTGGCTTTTAAAAACACCTGCTATTGCATTTTTTTTTAATACATTGTATAAAATCTACAACAGGTGTTTGTAGTACCATATGTAGACCAATCATAAAATTACCATTAGGAATATATAGGAAAAATAATTTAGGATACAAATTATTGGTTATTGTTCAGCAGTGTACTTAATTTCTTCTGTATGTCACAATTCCCTGCATCTGCATATTTCAAACACTTCTTTATTGTCAATAGACAGAGCCAGAAGTTAATTTAGAGTTGAGCGTGAATGAGGCAGATAGTTTCAAGGAGGATTTTTTTTTTACACTGCCTTGCATAGGCAAAACAAAGTAACTACACATTTTGTGAAAAGTTATGACTACAGTTATAGCTAAAACTGACTCTTAGGATTTGGTCAAGATTTGGAGACAAAAAAGCCTGAATGTGTAAACTGAAAGGAATATACAAAATATTTAACAGCACTATCTATATTTAAATATTTCTGATACCTTTAACTTAGACTAATCAGACTAATTTGTACTTTTTTATAGACAGAGCAGAGGGCATCAGACATGTTGACAGTTTTAGAAGGAGGTGGGTCTTCAGTACCTGTATTAAAACCCCACCAACCAGATCCCAAGACTATTGTGTGTCAGGTGCTTCGGGACAAAACTCAAAAATGTCAGGCTCAGTGGTACCAAGATTTAGCATGGCTCCATTTTGATACAATAATATGCTGCTTTTGAACAAACCAGCCTAAAAAGAAAGCATAAATGTAATGACGCTAAATGGTTATTGCATCTTATTGTTCTACTGGTTTAAGGTCTCCTTACTGTGACATGTTTGTCAGTTGAGTTCAATACATCTTTGCAATTCTGTGGTTTGAGTGACTTTTTAATTTCCTTCCTGAAATGTGGACTAGAAAAAAGAAGAGTGTGAATGTGCAAATATCCATTACTGTGTGCCATTCACATACAAAACAACATACACAAAAAAACTATTTGAAATATGTAAATAATATAGTACAATATACAATACCATGTGCAATATAAAGTACAGAACATCTTTCTTTCTTTCTTTCTTTCTTTCTTTCTTTCTTTCTTTCTTTCTTTCTTTCTTTCTTTCTTTCTTTCTTTCTTTCTTTCTTATTGCCTTAAACATAAATAGCATATTTAGCCAATTAAGCAAAAACCTGTCAACAAAGGTCTGAAAAAAATAAATAAATTGGTATAGCGCTTGACATTCTGTCCCCCTCACTTTTGAAATGATGGCTACGCCCCTGATTGTTTTCACATGTATTGCTACTTGATACCACACGAGTAATTAAATGTAATTAATTAAAAAAAAAAAAATAAATTCCTGAAAATGGCTTAACTTTTCAAAACCATAAACCATTGTAATTATTCTATTGTGGACATTCTTATATCATTAACCCATATACAATTATTTTTAAAAGTAATAATTTACCCACCTATGGCATATGCACATTGTGCACATGCACAATGTCTCATATTATATATATATATATATATATATATATATATATATATATAAAATCCTCTTCACTAACCCACTGATCTTGAACAAAGGAAACAATATAATCTCCCCATAATGCATCAGTTAAGCAGAGATGGAAGACAGTTTGCGCTTTTTGTGGTGGTCTCCAATGTCTAACTGTACAACCACCTTTTATCTTTTCGTCTTTCTCTGAAGTTGAAAAAGCAGAGAAATCTACTGGGTTTCTGCTGCCTATCTCTCTTCATTCAGCTCTTATCTCTTTCTCAGATAAGTTTTATGGAGAATAAATGAATGAATCTCCACACCATGGTGGAAATAAATATTTAAGAATATGGTTAAAAAATGCCTGATAATCATCAAAGATCATATTCTTTGATCTCTGAATGTATAACCACACTCATGCTGGGAGCAGTGGCAGGACATTATATGATTGCACCACTTTTCTCATATTAGGACACAGACCCACTGTTTATTGATGTTTTCTTTCTGTATTATGAACCTTGACATATTTGGATCAGTTTTGCATTTTAATACCCTCATACCTCATTATGGTAGTTGATAAAGTCGTTTAGCCGATAACTCGGTTCCTGCAATGCAGCTGTAACAAAATCATTTGTAGTTAAAGAGGCGTATTGAATGTGGAATGCTTTTAAAATAGACAGGGCAATTTAGAGTTTCTCAAGGTGATTATTGTAGATCCTTGAGCAAGTAACGCGATAAATCAGAATTAATTGCTTGGTAAAAACATCAATACATGGCCAAGTTTCATTTTGTGTTAAGTGTTGGCTGCTTTCTTGGCATGCCATATCTGATAAAAACCATGAAATACCATGGGAGATATGTACATATTGCCACTCTGTGTGCTTTGTTTGTCTTTTGTGTGCTTTTTGGTTGACTCTGTGTGTGAGTGGGAGAGAACCCTTTGTTCCGAGTGTTCTTCTCTCTGGGTCCCTCTAGGAGAGGAGGGAGGCTTGTGCAGTGCAGGAGACAAAGGAGACAAAGAGGCTGACTGCAGTGCTTCCTCTGCAGAACTGCACATTAGTGAAAGCTGGGGAATGCTAGCAGAAACATATGGACTATTGTGTGGTCAGCTGGTCATTGTGACAAAATAAACAATGACAGGGTGATCAGGGTCTTTGTAAATATTCAGATACATTGATTTGAATTTAAATTAATTATAATTTTACTTGTAGATCAGCTAAAACCCAGTTAACAAAAATGTGATATTAGATTGCTAACATTCCCAATAAGTTATAGAAATTTTATTTTTGAGTGTTCTCTGAAAATGTAAACTGTGCATTTTTTTTAAATGTGAAATAATTTTGCAAATGGAAAAATATTAAGATTTTTCAGTAAAGTACAGAGAACAAAAGTTACAATTATAAAAAACTTTTTTTTTTTAAAGAACGTCCAATTCTATAGAATTGCTCTAGAACGCTCTAAGAACGATGTATAGATAATGATTTTGTGCTAATGTTTTGAAAACATTATTAAATACCAGATCAATTTTAAAGAATGTTCTGTTAACGTTACAGAATGTTTGTTCATAACTTTTAGAGAGCCTTGCTAGAACATTATCCTAAGTTCTAAGAAAGTTCTCTGTTAGCTGGGAAGCTATATGGTAAGAAAAAATACTACATTACAACAAAACCTATCTGAAACAAAACAATTGGTCTAGCACAAAGACAAACACTGCAATAATATTAATATACTTAATATATTATAATTTTAATTATTTAGCAATCCAGTTTAAAAAGTTATTTATTTATTTATTTATTTATTTTTAAATTAGTTTTTGTTAGCTTTTTTAGCTCCAATGTAACATGTTTTCTTCCATTTTATTCTTTGTTTGCACGTTCCAGACAGATGCATAGTCGGTCTGTGCATTAGTGGGATGAATTTTTAAGTAAATCATTGAATCATTCATTCTACTGATTTTTTCAAAAACACTGGTTCATCTAGCAACGAAACACCACTACTATGTTGTTTTTTTATTGATGTGAAGATCGAATTATATTATCAACTTGATCCTGATCTTTGTTCAAGTCAGTTCAATCATTTTGTTAATTTATGCAGAGTTAAATTCCCCTGTTAGGTAACACTTTGGAATATTTTTCCGTCAGTGATGAATAACCACACAGCAATGCAATATTAACACTCTAGTAAAAGCTATTAAAAGTAGTTACTAGAATATTAACGTTGCGTTACTCTTTTGTTCCTGTGTAGTTATTCCCTAATGACGGAACAGTATTCTAAAGTGTTACCAAATTAAAAAATGTCAATTGCCAAATTCCCCAAACTTCTTTACATGCACAATCTTTGATCATATTCTGAATTAGTATTTGCAGAATTGACCGCAGATCTGTTGTCTGTTAAACAGAGTTTTCCTTGATATGAAGTAGAAGCAGGGCTAATTGGGATGTGGGCAACAGCCTGTAACATCTCTACTCATTAGTAGCAGCACTAAAGGCAATACCCAACTAGGTCAGAGAGTTCCCTCACTGCAGTATACAGGCAGTGAATAGCTCATCAGCTCTGAGACTGCACATACCTCTCCTCCAGCATCACTCTCTCCAGTGATTAGAGCCCTAGTAACCCTCAAGTACATTTTATGCCTTCTGGGCACACCCTCGATCAACCTCCGCAAAAGTAGACCCTCTCTGGGGGAATCCAAGGGCTCATTTGTGGGCCATTTAAAGCCAAGGCAAGAAGCATTCCTTAACTACATAAATGTACAGGGCAAAGAAATGTAGCTTTAATGATGAACATTTCCATAGGCACTATTGCAGAATGGCAGGAGACATGTTTAAATTGTTATTTTAAACAGGGTTTTTTGTGCAATTTTAATGAACTTCAGGGGAGCATCATATGAGATTCGTCAAAAACCGAAGTAGCTAGGAGGAATCTGTCAACGGCTTGACAATGATTATCTCACCAGGGCAATGGTTTATTTATAAAAATATATTTGATACTTTAAAAGCTTCATGCTGGTGCTTCATGCTGGTGGTAATAAGGCTTTTTAAAATATGCAAAATAATCACATATTTATTATGTGTACGTTTTTCCTGTTATAGACGTATGATGAAAGAGGAAGCTGAGGGAATAACAGATGTACACACACACACACAAAAAGAAAATCTTACCGTTGACATGACCAACTGATAACTTTCTGCCTTTGGGATGTTATGCTGAAGGTGAGTGACAAGAACAAAGCTTTTATACTGGTGCTTTCACAGGACTTGGTAACTTTTGATTAGCCAGCGGCTAATGCGTGTTGATTGGGAAGACTCCCCGAGTACTAGCATATGTTTTCCTAACTGAGCATTACAGGGCTCTCATAATAATTAACTGTTTCTCTTAAAGTAACTTAGAGTGATTTATTTTAAACCGAAAGTTCAGGCTGAAATAAAAATTCTGTCATTGTTTACTCGTGATATTCCAAACATTTAGGACTTTTTGTCTTTAGCATAATACAACTGTCACATAATGGCTTGACTTGATAATTCAGATTCAAAGAGCCTTGACACGATGAACGATGAAATCACATTTAATAAACATCAGGAACTATACATTGAAACATCAACATGAGTTTCAGCATCATGATGACTGAGGGTTTAAACACACTATGATAAGGGGGTAATGGGAGACAGGTGATTGTGATTCATTGTCATGGTAATAAACAAGGGTAACATGTAACCGGTCCTACTCAAACTGCTCCGGGTGGGATTCGAATTTGGGGTCTCTGGCATGGGAGGCAGGCACGCTAACAAGGACGCTAAAGATCGCAGCCTATAGCATCAGTCGTTAGCGCTCCTCTTGAGGCCAGTGGAGAGAGGAAAGCAAACAAGATGATAATAGAAACAAGGAAACAGGAACTAAATACACAGGAACTGAACAAAGGCACAAGATGACAAAATAATATCAAAATAAGATTAGGCTACATGAAAACATAGACAAGGTAATTGTGACAACAACAGGAGGAATTTTAAAGAATTTAACATCATTTTTTGTTCTCCGTGGAAATACAGGTTTGGAATGATTTGACTGTGAGTAAATGATGACACTCTAGTCTAGTCTATACCCTATAAAAAGTTTCCAGTTTGAGCTTTTGCAAGGCCAGTCAGTGTACATTCAACTTTCTTTCATATGTTCTGTAATAAACACATTTATTTTCTGAAAGTGGTAATGAGAGGTGAGCCAATGTAGAGGACTGCCTTCAATGTGAGCCAGTTGGGATGTAACCAGGCAGCCATCTGTGTCCGTCACAGCTTCATCAGAGCAGAAGGACACTACACTCTTTTCGCCTTCTCTTTATCCAAGGTGATGATGCTGAAGATGGCTTATTCTTTTTAACTGTGTTAACACTTTGTCAAGCAAATACATACAAACTTGGTTTGTATTGGCCCTCATCCCAATGCTATATTCTATATGGTATTTTTTAATTTTTTTAGGTTTATTCATACACGCTACTGTTTAAATGTTCTGGGTTAGTAAGATTTTTTTTATGTTCAGCAAGGCTGCATTTATTTGATATAAAATACATTAAAACAGTAATATTGTGAAATATGATTACAATATAAAAGTTTGTATTTTAATATAATTTAAACTATTCCTGTAATGGCAAAGATGTGTTTTTTTTTTTTTCAATGTCAAACGAACATTCCGAAATCATTTCACTATACGCTGATTTGGTGCTCAATAAACATTTCATAGTATTGTAAATGTTGAAAACAGTTGTACTGTTTATTTTATTTGTGGAAACCTTAATACTTTTTTTTCAGAAATCACAGATTTTTTAAATAGTAACAATGTAAAAGTCTTTAATGCATCCCTTGCTAAATAAAAATATTAGTTGCTCTTTTTTTTTTATTATTGAACTTTTGAACTATTGTGTATATTATATGTTTTGTTTTCCCTTCTTTTCATGGTAAGAGTTTGTTTGGGAATGTAATTGAACAAGATGAAGTGAAGAAACACATATGGAGTGTCGCTGTAGAAAAGCATGAGAACAAAAGAATAAGGGAAAGGGAAAATAAAAGAGCTGCTATTGGAGAGTAAAAGTGAGTGCTCTGTGACAGTGTGCCATCCCACTTGATGACTGCTCCACTTATCACTGCTAATGAGCAGGTTGTGTGAGTGAAGTTATCTCTCTGGTTGGCAGAATCTGGAGACATGTCTTCCACAAGTGATTATTAATTTACAAATCAACATGTTAACTCAACAGTAGCAGTTTCTTGATGAATTGGGGCTGACGTGTTGAATGCCTGGATGAATTCTTGAGAACTCTTTAAACAGCTTTGAACTCCTCATGACCTCACCTAAGAACAGTTGAAGTTTTGTTGTTTAGGATCTTAAAGGCATACGGGAATAGACAGACAAAAAGTGAGAGAATATCAGTTATTAAAAAACTCAAACACTATAGTAAAATGCAATGCTATAGGGCCCTAAAAACAGTTTATCATGGCAGATAAAAAACGGAGCACCACCTTGACAGGGTGCACACAAAATAAAACTCCACTTTCTGACAGAATGCGGAAAGTGCTCTGGCATCACAGTTTTACTGAATGAAAAAAAATGTCAACCTACTTCAACTTAAAAACATAAGTTCTGTTGATGCTTTGAATTTTTAAGCATATTCGAATTGGCTGTACAAGTCATTTCAATTTAAATTATATTAAACTAAAAAAAAAACAAAAAAAACATCTAGTTGAATCTTGTATAACTTGTAATGTAAAAACATAAGTTGCCATGACTTACTGATCATATAATTTTTACTCTTTTAAATCTATTTTAAAATTTCTAAACTTATGCATAACTTTACATTTATTTTTCATGTTTACCCTTCTTAATTGGTAATGCAATTAAAATAATAATAATATGTAATAATGTTTAATTTATTTAAAAATTAAGGACTTAATTTCTTAATTAAGGACTTACGATTTTTTTCTTATTTAATCCATCTATTGACACTTTGTCCTATACAAGTGCCATGACTAATCAAGTTTCAAAAACAAAGTAATATAAATAATATAAATTATCATTATCTTTGATGATAAAGTTGATTGTTGTGCTTTAAAAAGTGTTCACTCATTCACATGGTTAAGATTTTGTCATCACTATCCTATTGTCTCGTATGACTTGTAGAACTAGACAGTATAACAATGTATTTCGTTTCACTAGCTGTTCAGTTGCCTTTTTGCTTGGTTTATTAAAAAATGTCACACAGAAGTAGAACAGACCTTAGCTATTGCATGCTATAGAAAATCTGTTAAGAAAAAAACTATTAACATGTATTAACATTAACATTTCCATGAATAATTTCTAAGTTATTTAAAATAAAATAAAACTGAAAAGTTGAATAATTTCTTTGAGTACCAAATTAAACAGTATTGCCATTGGTACCCATGCAAAAATAAAGCATGATGCTTTTCAAGTTTGGCAATAAAAATGGGTTTTGTCATGAAAATGTAGAACACTAAATTGAGATAATGGGAATGTCTTTTGATAAACTTGTCCCATGGAACACAACAAAATGTGCATATTAAAATTTAAAGATAGTCTCTCGGGGGAATCATGGGAACAAAGAAAATGAGTGTCAATGGTCCAATCAGCAGTCATGTTTTCAACCCAGTGAGGAACCGTGTGTTGTGATGAACACATTTACTAGGTCATGGCGGCGACTCAAAGCCCTTAGGTTCTCTCAGCGCCAGACGAATCCTGTCTGGCCTCTCTCCCACACTGTGAACACATATGCTCAACATGTGATGATAACACTGACCTTCTGTAGATAGTGTTGAGGTTATACTTCTCTCATACTCCATACAAATAAGCATGAAATACCAACAAGTCTGTTAATAGATTATGCAGGACATTGGAGTTGGATTTGATCTTTTTTTTCTTTTTTTTTTGGACCGGTATATATATTTTTATCCTTGGTTTTGTACACCATAGAGGAGTAAGCTATAATATAATGCCATCTATAATATAATTAAATTTCAGAAATATATATGTTGTCTGAAATATTTGTTTATCTGAATAAATGACTGCTTTTGAATAGTTGTCAATTGAGAAGATGCTATTAGGAACCAAACGGTGTAGTTCCAACATTTACCAGCAGGGGCTAACAGGGCCAAACTTTGAACCTTACAGGTTAAGAGACCCGTTCTGTTATTGCTTTCTCCACACAACTCTACCATACCCCATTCATGTCCTTCATGATCTGTTTTTCTTTTCTGGCTTATGATGACATCATTGCCTTGCTCTGGCTGTCCTCTCTTATCCACTCACCCCTGCGGCTGCCAATCTTGGCAGCAGTCTTCCTTCTCTTTCTATGACTTTCCTTTCAATTCATTGCACCTTATAAAGTTTATTTTGGTTGGATAACAGCTCTTTACAAGTGATGCTGCAGGCGGTAGGTAACCCCTCTTCAGTGCTTTTTTTGTCCCTTTTTTTTTTACAGTCACTCTGTCCTCTAGTCTAATGTTTTTGTCCCTCGACCCACTCCCTTAAACATTTCCAGCTAAAGATGTAAGAGGATCCTGGAGCCTCTTTCATACATGAACAAACATACCTATGCCTATTTAAAGGAATATATTACCCAAAGATTGTTATGCTAACTACAGATTGTGCCATCCCCTAACGAAATAGACGTTTAAATGTGTTAATACTAGTATACTTCTTTTTAACTAAAATAAGAAAGTATAGGCTACTACTACTACTTTGTCTACTTTTTATGTACTTATTGGAAATATACTTTATGTACTTCTCAGAAATATACTTAAAATTGCACTTAAAGATCCCATGACATGCTACTTTTTGTAGGCTTTAATATAGTCCTTAGTGGTCCTTAGTACTGTATCTGAAATCTCTTTCCAAAAATTCAGCCTCGGTGCAGAATTATAGCCACTACAAGCCAGTCCCAGAATGAGCTTCCTTCAGACGGGCCGTTTAGGTGTCTGTAGCTTTAAATACTAATGAGGAGGAGAAAGGCAGCGCAAGGTGGAGGGTGGGTGTGGCCTTGACCATCTTGCAACGGTACCATGCATGTTTGTTTATGTTGGATATATTGCAATGGCACGAAGACACGCAGTCGTTCAAGCATTTCAGTTTGACCCAGAATCTGATCCAGATGGAGAAGCAACGGATGAAGAAGTTGCAACAAAGCGGCTCCAGCAGGACGTTTCCGAATGGTTAGTTTAAAATATTATGTCTGGATACGGTACTTTATTCGGATGGTTTACAGTTATCATCATGTAGCTAACGCGAACCTACTGTTGCCTTTTCATGAGAGATCTGTAACGTCTGTAATTTATCTTATTACAATTACATCAAGCTCTGCGATCTTGAAATGCGGATATCGCGCGCGCCATATAACCAACAGGAAAACGGTTATCCAAATAACAAAGAAATGTACAACACTCGCGTTACAGTGTGTGTAACTTGGTGCTGTTTACCTTTACATTAGCGCGCAAGTAACTGCATAGCTGCATAGCTAATGTGACAGCCACATTCTACGTGTAATGTCGCTTTTCCACTGCATGGTACGGTACGGTACGGCTCGGTTCGGTACGGCACGCTTTGGCGCTTTTCCACTGCATGGTACAGTACGGCTCGGTTCAGTACGGCTCACTTATGACGCATTTCCACGGCATGGTACGGTACGGTACGGCTCGCTTCGGCTCGCTTTAAATGGTACCACCTCTGTTGAGGTTCCAAGCGTACCGTACCGATACTAAAATGTGACGTGGAAACACTGCAGATCACTGATTGGTCAGACAGAATCATCACTACCAGCGTCATTGTATTTACAACACGAGACACTAAACCCGCTAGATTTAAATAGCCAGTAGACAACAGCCAACGCTGTAGCGCCTGTTTTAAAAGTATTTGCTTCAAAAAAATAGTATAAACTTAAAAAAAGAAATGGCTGAATCGTGGTCAGTGGACGAGGTGCAGACGTTCCTCTCGTTGGTTGCCGAGGAGCGGATGGGGAAACCCGGAATGAAAAATTCGCATTTAATATGATGATGTCATGGCAGTAGAGACGGCAACTATAACGATCAGTCCCACCCACTTTGAAGTGGTACTAACTGCAGTGGAAAAGCAACCGAGCTAAAGCGAACCGAACCGTGCCGTACCGAGCCGAGTCGTACCACGCAGTGGAAAAGCGAAGCAAGCCGAACCGTTCCGTGCCGAGTCGAACCGTACCGAGCCGAACCGAGCCGTACCACGCAGTGGAAAAGCGAAGCAAGCCGAACCGTTCCGTGCCGAGTCGAACCGTACCGAGCCGTACCATGCAGTGGAAAAGCGCCATTAGAAGCTAGGTAACCATAAACAGTAAAGCAACACACTTATATATAATTTGTTGACTTACTTGTCCGACATTCATCAAGCCCAGCTCTGTATTGACCGTTCGATGTTCATTTGTACATCCAATTATTGAGCAATTATTATGCTTCGCTCGCTCAAAAGCCATGATATCTCTCGTGGACAAACTAAAATCGCGCACGCGCGTTCTACTTCCTCCTAGCTCATTTTCTCATGGGCGAGAAATATTCTCTGGGCGGGCAAAGCAGAGAAAGGGGAGGTAACATTTCTCCTTATGACGTCATAAGGAGGAGATTCAAGATCAGCCCGGTTGAGCTTCCATTTTCTCAAAGGCAGAGAAAAATAGCAAAAGCTCGATTTACACCGATTAAAATTTTTTGAAACTTGGGGACCATATACAGGCTAGGGGAACTCATATTAATGTTAAAAAACCTCAGAAAGTGGAAATTTCATGTCATGGGACCTTTAAGTATATTTGACTAATACTGACAGAAAGTTCTAAGTATATTTGGCCTATACTTGTATCTTTTGATCAAGCTATACTAAAAAGTCATTAAGTATTCTAGCTTGTAACTTAGTTGTTTTTACGCTTTTGATTGAGTAGCCTATTATATACTTTTTTTCACATAGTTTTACATACTGTCTTATAAACGTACATTTTGTGAAAATATTGATTTATAAATAAAACATATATGTAAGAAAATAATGAGGAAATTACGTTGTCTTTCATTGCTCCCTTCCCCAAGTGCGTTCCAAATGGCTACATAATGGCATGCAAGTGCCCTGCTCACTCCAAAGTCCCCACTTCAAGGGCTCTGCCCCTCGAAGGGGCTCATTGTCTGGTCTCGTCAATCTCTACCATGTTTATGGACTTACCTGATTTCTGGATACTTACCCTTTATCACCACCACCACAACCATCATCATCGTCCCTGCATAGACAATCTTCATTCATCCATACCTGCAAAAGAAAAGGAGACTTTTAATTACCAGCTGATTGGTGACTTTCTCTGATACTGCTGGCTTACGTGATTCATTTGCATGTTTAAAGCAACACCAAAGATTATTTTGTCCTTAAAACATTTCAGTGGTTCATCAACTCGTAACAGGGTGAACAGCACTTCTGCATTCGCTTTGCGACCCTCTATCGGCTATAACCGCACTATGCAAGTTTGCCAGATCGGGTAGCGGATCTTTAGTTCGAATGAGACATAAGAAACTACAAATTTGACTTGCTTTACAGCAAGCGTTACTATAGCCGATAGGTGGAGCCTATATAAAAAATATCCGTTTCTGATGTCGCAATACATCATACTTTCATAAAATCATGCAACATCTACCTTGTATGTGGACATCGTTACTTCCAAAGCCGGTGCTGGACAAACAAATAGCGTGCGTGCGACGGTAGGCTAAATTATTTACGACAGCGGTAATGGACAATTCCGCTTCAAAACTGTAGGGGGACCGAAGAGGAGAAGTGCTTTGGTGTTGCTTTAAATAAAGAACCTATATCTTTGAATCTGCTGTCTCCTCTTCTAACTGTGACACAACAAGGTCCCATGTTAACATTTTGTATTGCATTGTCAATGAGCAAAACATGTCTTACAGTATTTATTAATTAGTTAGTTAGTTAATAAATTACATTGTTTGTTAGTTCATGCTAGTCCATTAAATAATATTAACAGATACGACTTTTGATTTTAAATGTCGAAATTAATAGTAAATAAGCTTTTTCCCCCCATTGTTAGTTAATGTTGACAAATGGAACCTTACTGTAAAGTCTTATCAACTAGATGTACCGCATGGCGGTACAAAATATGACCGCCGCTCAGGCCTGCACTGGCTTTCCACAAAAATAAATGACGTGGAGCAATTTGGCTGTATTGCGTGTTTATGTATATACCTAAAAAAAGTAGTAGTATGTGCATGTCTGTCTGTGTGTGTGTGTATGTGTGTGTGTTTGTGTATGTGTGTGTCTGTGTGTGTGTGTGTGTGTCTGTGCGTGTATGTATGCGTGCGTACATGTGTGTGCGCGTGTGTGTGTGTTTGTGTGTGTGTGTCTGTGCATGTGGATTTGTATGTGTGTGTATGGGTGTGTGTCTGTGCGTGTGGATGTCAGTGTGTGTGCATGCTTGCGTTTGTTTGTATTCCTGCATGTGTGTGTGTGACAGTATCATCCTAAACCAGCAACCCTTCGCTCAACACCACCATCTACAGGCCGATGAGTGTAGTCACTAAATGTGCACATAAATGTATTTATTTTATACCCCCCCCCATGGATGAAATTCTACGAAACTTAGCATACCCCCAGAGGATGTCAAGTTAATCATACACATGAAATATGGTGCAGTTCTGAACATCTCAACTGAAGATAGGGGCGATTAAAGCAGAATAATATTGCATTTTCATTTTTTATGGGAGGGGCGCAAATCACAAATGAGTGATTATGGGCTAGGTTGATGTGGGCCCTTAAGACCAACATACCATAAAAATGTCTTCATCCTCGGTGCCACGGTTCAGGTAGTTATTTAGGAAAAACTGCATTTTGGGGGTTTGGGGGGGCCCAGCGCGGGGGGGGAGTGGCCCCCGGGGACCAAACGAAATTTTTCCGTAAAAGTCTAGTGGGGCTACATGCCCACCAAATTTCATGTTCCCCGGTGTTTCGGTGTCCCTGGTATCGTTGACAAAAAATTCAGTAGATGACAAAAAAAAAATATATATATATATACTTTGACAATCCCTATATGACCGCTTTCGCTAGCTACGCTAGCGGCGGTCATAATAAGTATATGTAACCTTTATAGGGTTGTTGTTTTTTTATAATGAAGCAGCTGATACAAAGTATTGCATTATAGGATATGTTTCTGTATCATCTCACTGATTTGCAACACATTAACTAACCTTTGTAGAGCAACAGTGTCAGTATCAGTAGCCTACAAACACTATCAAGCTGTCTGGAAACCTTGCCCTAAATCCCAACTATTTCAGTCAAACTGAATGTTTAGCTATTTCACATTCTGTGTTCACTCATGCTTAAAAATGTCAAATGTCTACCCATAGTCTGCTCTTATGAGATCTTCTGTAGATACAGAACATAGGTTAAGCCTCTTTTCTTGATTGTCTCCTCCTGAAAATGATACCTAAAATCTGCCTGAGCTTCTATTACACACTTCAGCAGCTTTTCTTCCATCACCTACTCTTGAAGACACATGTTTTCGTATGATAAGCGAAACAAACATTCCCTACAGTCATTTTATCGAAATTACATTCCCAACATAATATCTTTATTACCTTCTGCTAAACATATGACTGTGCCTATCTCTCTATATACTAACCACTGGCCACCAATATGCCCCTGACCTCTGATTGGTACAATAAATCTCCTATGTCTACTGGAGGGGGCTAGGACCGTTCAGGCAATGGACTTCAGGGTCTGCACTGGTTGTCATACCAACATTTGCCTTGGAGCTATATGCATTTATATTGACAGTACAGACATAAAAATACAATTGAATGTGAGATGTACATTGCCAATAAACAGACCACAGCTTTACACCCAGCAGATGTAGGTGGAGGTTTGCTCAAATTTAAACCTTTTCTATTGTCTTTATCAGTCTTTGGTTTATTAAACGTGGCTGGAAGAGTAAGTTCAATGTTGGTGGGTTTAACAAATGAAAACAGATGTGTTTCTTAAAAAAACATCTGGCATGGTGTGGATTAGTCTTTGCTTTGGTTTGTGTAGTATAGATAAAGCTTTGAATCCCACAAGAGGAACAGGACTAAACCAATACACTTCAAAAGAAGGTGTTGATCTTGGCTTCAGTGTTGTTCTATTATCCCTAAATGAAATGCAGGTTCATAACTTTGGCATGCTTAAGAAATTCAAATCTTACTATTGGAATGTAGAAAGACAATATAACACATCTTTATTGACAACTTTTCATTATGTTTGTAATTTTCTGCTTTAGAGGGTCTTTTTTCAAAGACTCAAGGGTCTTTTTTTTTTTTTTTTACTCAAACCAGAGTAAAGACTAAAATATACTAAATAAACAGCCACATTGCTAAAATGTAGGTTATTTGAGATGGCTGAATGTGATGTTGTAAATGGTTTGATTCTTTCACTTCCCCTTCAGTATAAAATTTAAGTTTATTCCTTGTGAAAACAAGCTGGTCAGATGAAAAGCAAAAATGCTGACTGAAGATTGCTATTACCTTGAGCTCAACTGTCACCAATTGAAAAGAAAATGGAGTTTAATGTCACTGGGTGTTGAAGAGGGCATCTCAGTCTCTAGACGCTGTGAAGGTTTATTCAGAAAAGCTAATAACAGAACTAAACAATTTGTGTCTGTCTTTACACAAGCTATGTCATTATGCTATAGAAGAGAGCCCGCAGCTGCACATCCTTAAGATAATTTGAGAGACAACTGGACGGTCAGGGGTTGAGCTGCTATTTTCATTAGGTATTTTTTTCTTGTTGTTCTGGTTTGCTGATTTGTCATTGTCTCCAGCTGATAATTATACTTACTAACTAACTAACTAACTAACTAACTAAATAAATAAAAATAAAAAACACACTTATTATTATTGTTATTATTATCATCATCATTATTATTATTACCTGCGAACCATCTCAGTAGACATGAACATATGCAAGAGATTGTGTGCATGTTTTCATGTCCAATTGAGTGCTTTCTATCTGTTTCTGCACCAACATTTTTATTTCTGTCATGTTGCACTTGCGTAAGGTCTTGGTGTTCAGTATTGCATTTTCTTGTACTGAGTTCAGGTGTCTTTTTGATCAGAATTATACTTTCAACCTTATGGCCTTAAAATTACCTACATTATTCAAAGGCAGATAATTAAAAAGTATTGCACCAAACTCCAAGGGTAGACAATGACAATTTGAAGCCAGGTTACTGTAATGACTCTGCAATGAATAGGCAAACAACTGTTTAAGAGATAGACATGTGCTAATGAATAACCATTAGGACCTATATATTTAATGTGGCTCTTAGACCCACTTAAATGTATATTATATTACCATTTCTGATTAAGTTTTTAATCACAATAGTCTTGCTTTGGTTTAGCGGTGAATAAAATAAATGAAAATCCCATCAATTATCACTTCTGTAGAAGACTAATTTAAAAGATTGTATTGTTTCCTGGACCGATCTGTTTAACTGACTGTAGCTACTACTGGGTGTTCAAAATATGGAATTTTGTGTTTTATATTGTGTACGTTTCCAGCTAACCGGCTTACTCACGTTATGACCGTCTTACTGAAATAGTTCTGGAAATCAGCTGTGGGCCACTATTACCTAAAACTGTGTATATTAAAGGGGTCATGAACTGCATTGTTTTATTGTTTTGTAATGTTTCCTGGGGTGCACTTATAATGTTAGTATGATTTTCACATCAATTTTTTTAATAATTTAGAAATAAAAGGCATTTTTGCTACCCTGATTTTAACCCTCTGATTTGATCACTCTGTTTTAAGGGGCGTGTCTGCTGTGAGACTTCAGTGTAAACGGCCACTGCTGTGATTAGCTAACATTTTTGCATATGAAATAGCTAGTATTACATGTGGAACTCTCTCAAAAACTTTTAACACATTTTACTATTGCAGCTCTCATTGTTAACTAATCGTGGAAAGTGTTGATTAGCATTCTATTTAGATAATGTATGAAAGGTTGCAGTGATGAGCATCGTGGCCGATCACAGACATGTTGAGCGCATGAATGCAGTGATCTCGTCCTTACAACTCGACAACTTACAACTTTCTGCACACTAAGGAATGCTTCCATCATAACTAACAGTGCAAACACAATGTAAATAAGAGATTTGTTAATTATAACCTATAAGGGACTTTGTTATAATGGGAGTTTTAGTGAGAGTCCAGACCTCAGTCACTAATAAACTTGCGCTGTTTGATTGATAGCTCCAGCAATTGCAAAAAGGAGCGTTTTTTCATCGCTTTATATATATAATTTAATCACAGTTTATTTAATTGTACTAAGAGAAACAATGTGAAGTTGACCGTTTAGTCTCTGGTTTGATTTATTGACACATAGACAAAAAATATCTGACTGTACATGAATCATTACATATCAGAAATCATTGGTCACAGATCAGGCATTAGAATTAACACAGTTACTTACATGTTTTCGCACAGTTACTGTCAAGTCCATATAATAAAAGTTTGTTTGCAAAGCCTGCTCCAAAATTAGGACTGATTTACCAAAGAATCCACCGTGAAATGTACCGAATACAAATAAATAATGCTCAACTGAGACATTCACATTGTTGGAAATAACTAACCACTTCTGTGAAATACTTTTCTGGTTTCATTGCTTTCTTTTCAAATGGCAACAAAATTACTTATTTTTCTTTGTTTAAAATAAAGGAAAATATTATGGCAGATGTCTTATACCAACATCTATAATAAAACTAAAATAAAACTAAAATAACAGAAGCATTCTTGAATGCATGTATTGAATGCATTATAAAGTATTACCTTGAACATATTTTGCTAAATATATATTTTTAAAAAACACAATTAATAATAATGATAATAATAATAATAACAATAACAATTATTATTAATATTATATTTTGTAGAAATGCTTTTAGACTGGGGCTCTGAGTGGCTGGTGTTCTTGGGTCTGTAAAGGTTAAAAACCCTGGTCTAAAGAACATATTATGTTAATGAATACCTTTATAACGTGATCTGCATACGTCAGACGAGTATTATGTAACTTGTGACAATGTGTTTAGGCGAATGAAAAGTACGACGCAACATTTTCACGCTGCAGTGCGTTCTCCACATCCTGACCGCTACATAAGGACATCCGAATTCCCAACTTTGTCCCACGGTGTGATAAGCAGACAGCGGAGGCGTGGTCTCTGACGTCACTCGGGCTGAACAGTACTACAGCACTAGTCTGGCTGGATGTCTGACTCAGCTACGCAGGTTGTTTGGGAATATATTTTAAACGCATGTTTTAACTAAACAGACTATAAATTCTCGCTCGTTCCTCTCGTGTTGGACTACGTGCATCTTGTATTTTGGCCAGTTTGGGGAAAGTGCGGCAGTAGGTAAGTTAGTAAGCAATATCACGCGAGTCGAGTTTCTGCACGCTGTACACAAGTTGGCACTGTCCCAGTCACGCGCTGTAAGTCAGGCATGTAGCCTACATGTCATTTCACATTGTATTGCTCTGCGACTGTTTAACACAGAGGTTGTGATGCTGTGCATGCAAAACAGTGCTTTTGCATTTGAGCTACAATCCAACAATGCATGTTCATTTCATTATTATAATTAAAAAGCAAAAGTTGTTTTTAATGCAAGGATTGTAATATCAAGTTGATTTGAATTAGAATTTGTGAAACTAACTGTAAAATGAATGCTTTCAGGTTTAAAGGTCTTTAACAAGAAGATGACCAAGGCTCTTGCTCAGTCATTTGATAAATAGACTGGCAATGTCCATGTTAGTATCTTTCTGACCACACCTGCTAATGGATTAAGAGGTTACTTCAATAGATGTTTCATTTCTTTATGTGGACTAGTGCCAATGCTGCAGAAAAGCCCAACGTCCCGATTCCAGGTCACTGTGCCCCCAAATTTGTGCTATCACTGTCCTGCACCATCACCCGCTTGTTCATCCCTCACTTCATGGGGCTGTTTTTGCTTTCTCTGACCCTGTTTTATATCTTGCCACAGACTGCTAGAATTCGTTTCAAATAAATTTGTGCTTTTTATTTATGGACCAAATCTAGAACTGCGCAATAACGGCCTCTGCCCAACATATGGTGCTATTGGGAGTTTTAACCCTTACAAGAAACTAAATGTCACTGAGCTCTCAGGATTTAACCCAAGGACTTTCCAAGTGAGTTTGCACTCAGGATTTAAACCAAGAACTTACATCCAGGTCAGTTTTAAACAAGCATCAAACACCGAAAACCATCTGTGCTCATGTAAATAACTAATCATGAGCTCAGACAGCTTCCAGTACCGTGCACTGTTCGAGTACAAACAGGAGAGGGGTGACGATATCTCTCTGCAGCCTGGCGATCTCCTCACGGTCAGTAAGATGGCACTGCTGACGTCCGATTTCCAGGAGGGTGACGAGAAGTGCCCAAAGGGCTGGCTGCATGGCACCAATGAGCGCACTAAGGAAAAAGGCAACTTCCCTGGCACCTTTGTGGAGTATGTTGGGGTCGTGAGGACGAGCCTTACTTCAGGGAAGCCCTGGCTGAGACCTGTACCGCCAACACCTGTAGGGCCCCAGGTCCCAGGGGCCTCTGCTTCAGAGGGTGAGTGTACCATTGCGTGTATATTTTACCTAACTTGGGTGTTATCCCTAAATTTGGTAAAATAAACACTATTTTAACACTATATATATTACACACGCATTTACATTTTTCACATATATATATATCATAAATGTAATGTATATAAAGAAATATATAATAAAAAAAAAAATAGGATATATGTGAAAAATGTAAATGTGTGTGTAAAATATAAATGTGTATAATATATATATAAATATATATATATATACACACATATATACACACACACACACACACACACACACACACACACACACACACGTATGTGTGTATGTATATATATTATATATATATATATGTGTGTGTGTATATATATATATATATATATATATATATATATATATATATATAGTTTAAAGTCTATAAAACACACACACACACACACACACACACATACACATATATATATGTGTGTGTGTGTATGTGTTTTATAGACTTTAAATGTATACATTTACACACACATAAATATATATTTACATATATAATGTATCTATCATCATGGAGTGAAAAATGTTACCACATCTCTATGGCATCCATAATCTTATACCCTCAGTCTTCAGAGCAAGATGGCTAATTATCTCCTCCCTACATTCAGATTAGGCAGCACAACCCTATAATAAAACCCTTCACTTGAAATTTGAGGACATTGTGTGCAAATCACAGACTTCAGCTCCCACTAGAAGCGTTACTTCCAATTCTGAATTTAGGGATCTGTCTATGGTTTGTGAATACCTCTGACAAAAAGATAAGGCATAAGTACCTCCACAAATGGCGACTTTAAATAAGACAAAATTATATTTCAAATGTTGTGTTTAGCTCTTTATGGGGCCTGAGTTGCCCCTGTGTTTCTGATTGTGGTACAGTCTGCTTGTGGGGGTGTTCATATGCTAACTAGGTCAGACAGTCACCTCTGGTTTTTCCAAGAGTGCTCTTCTCTCTTACTGTCTAGAGTGCATGTCTCTTTTATGGTGAAGGTTTAGGTTTGTATTTATACTATTTATGTGTTTTATTCACTGTAGATCCTTTTTTAGTGACTTATTGAGTTCCTGTGTTTCAGCCAAGGTGCAGAGATTGTGATAAACAGCATAGCAAAGCTATTCCTTAGTGTCGGGAGAGGCAAAAACATGCAGTTCTGTTGAATAATTGATCACTGGTGCATTGGATGGCTGACAGTCAGCCAATCATTAGACTCACCCTGTGCCAAGGGATCCTTGTGGAACACTGACGAAACACTCACCCTGATTGAAGAGAGTTTTATGAGCCGAGCAAATTGTCAAGTTTACCTAATCGATCAGATGGGTTTTAATTTTTACTTATTTATTAAAAAAATTTTTTTTTTAAATCATGCATTACAGAGTGTAAGCTTTTGGAGCTGTGAAACACCAGTTCAGAACTTTGACACAGAGTTTGAACTTGTTACATTGATGTATTATTTTCATATTATTAATGATACATTTTCATACCATTAGAGCCTAGAAGTGTGGTTGACCTAGTACATGTTGAGTCTACTCACATTAAATTTTAAGCATGCAAAATTATTTAGGACTTTGCATTGAATATGGATAACAGGATATAATTTCAAGCTGCAGGGCCTCTGTTTTGAATTTAAATTCTGTCAAAAGTATTCAAAAAAATAACAAGAGTGAATAAAAAATGTAAAAATGCATAAAAAAAGTAAGTATGAATAAAAACTTTAAACACATTTAAAATGATATTGCACTAAACATGAGGTCAAAGTTATCCAAAATCATGTTTTCTGCTCATAATTTTTTGAACGCTTAAGCTGTTTTTCCCTTTCCCTTGTTTCCACGTTCTGCGCTTGCTTTTCCAAATGTTGCTGTATAGATTGTAAATATTCAATTTCATGTGTTTTTGTACTGAAAACAACAAAAAGCTAAATGGATTGTTGGAAAGCTAATAACAACTGTTCCCATGTCTCTAGGACATTTAGGTAGTAATGTTGATCCATTTAATCCTCAATGTTGCATGGTGTTGCCTTTTCTGACCTAATATCTTCTGTAGATAGTTGCTGAAATGGAGATTTTACAAGATTCACCATATGTTTCTTTGTGTAATAGCATGGTTTTATAAGGTCAGACTCAGCAGCCAGCTCTTTTGTTTTTTTGTCTCTTCTCTCAATCCCTTCTTCTCTGTCATCCTCTGCGGAGGCATCATTAGCATTTTTTGTTCAAACTAATTTGCTCAAGTGTTACAAAAGTGGCCCATTTTACTTGATAACTGCACTATGTCATGTCTCCTGGACATACAATTGGCTGGCAAACTTTCTGTGCGGAGATGGTGCATTCCACAGCTGGTTTCTCTCTTTGTCTTTATCCCATAAATTGTCATGTTCCATGAAAACAATGTATGTGTCAAAGATCAACTTATTAGCTGTTCACCAGCACTGTGAAAGTGTCAGTCCAAGCCTGCGATCTTCTCATTTACCATTATCCTTGTTATTGACTTTAGATCCATCTCCTTTGATCACTGATGCCTGATTACTTGACTCTCATTTCTCAAAGGCTTTGTGCAGTCGTATGTTTGATGAGGAAAAGCCACTTTTGGTGTTACGGTCTGATCAAGCACATGGGGATGTGTTAATTGATGAGTCGGAGAACTGCTAAGTGGGATGATGGTTTTCGAAACGACCCCGGAAGAAGCATGAGCAACTCTTTCTGCGATCAATTTTCCAGACGTGCAAGTCAGGCATCATGGCTGTTTTTGTGGCTAGGCTTAATGAGGAACTGAGCAATGCGAAAAGAGAGTGCAGTCCTCCATTGAGTATACTGAGGACAACATTTTTTTTTTCTACATTCAAAATAACCCCAGCATTGCAGCATGGCTGTCAAAATTAACATTTTAATGTTAGTGTGAGCCGATGTGGCATAATTTTTCATGAATTTATATGCTGTTTAAAAAATATAGAGACCACATTTGTTATTTTTAAAGTCAATTTACATTTGCTATACTATTAAAAATTTTTGGGTTGGTAACATTTTTATTTATTGATTGATTTAAGGATTTTTTTAAGGAAGGAAGTCTCCTTATGCTCACCAAAGCTGCATATTTGAAAAACAATAACATTGTGAAATATTATTACAATTTAAAATAACTGTTCTTAATATATTTAATAACATCATTTTATTCCTGTGATGGCAAAGCTGAATTTTCAGCAGCTTTTACTTGTCTTGTGATTACTTGTTACATGATCCTTCATTGCAATATGCTGATTTGATGCTAAAGTAACATTTATTATTGTGCTGCAGAATATTTTTGTGGAAAACATTGGGTTCTTTTTTTTTTTTTTTTTTTTTGTGTACCAGTGTAAACTGCTTTACTGCCCCTTTTGATCAATTTAATACTTCATCATTGCTGGAAAAAAGTACGAGTTTCTTTCAAAAGAAAACAAATTCCAAAGGTTTTAAGCTGTAGTGTACAGTTGCAATCAAAAGTTTTCAACAGTAAATTACTGTAGTAAAGATGCAGATTTTTTTTTTTTTTTTTACATATCTATAATAGTTAAGTGGCAAATTAAAAGTGATAATGTCAATGTATAATATAATGCTTATGAGTTATAGGATTTTTTTTGTAATACAGCTATGTCATAATTATACAACGCTGCTGTTTTTAAGTCACTTATATGTATGGTACAATTTAATACAAAATTGTTTTAAAACACAATTAAGCATTTGGAAACTCTATAGCAAAACTGCATTTTCTTTAGCACTTACACATACATACATTTAGCCCATGCATGTGCTAAAGTTGAGTAGCAAATAAGGCCAAGTCAAAAGAGCTCTCACAAAAGCTATAGATAACAAGTTGTTTTATTACATTAGAAAGTCTATGGCTATAAGAAGCTTTCCAAAACACTCAAAGTTTCTAGAAACACAGCTGGCAGCCTTATTCATAAGTTTAAAATTTGTTGTACCAGAAAACCATTGAGGGTTTTGAAGAAAAAGCACAATATCATTAAGGGGAATGAAATGTTTGAACAGCGCAACTCTGGAAAAAAACCCTCAATTTACTGCCAGAGACTTGTAAGATGAGCTGATGAAAGGAGGAAAAAACATTTAAATTCAGAGTAATAAGAAGAACACCAGACAAGCATGACCTTCATGTTGGGACATCTTGCCGAATGCCACTCTTGACCAAGAAGAACATAAAAGCCCAACTTTATGCTAAAATGAATTTGGATAGACCTGTGGAGTTCTGGAAGAATGTTTTATGGAGTGATATGACCGTGGGTCCACTTTTTTAACCCACAGATCAGCGGTATGTCTGGTGCAAAAAAGGCAAAGCTTATGGGCAAAAGAACATCATCTCCATGGTCAAACATGGAGGTGGTCCAGTCTGGTTATGAGGGTGCTTTGCTGTTGCGGGAACTGGAAATCTTGACTGTATGAAGGACATCATGAATTCTTTGAAGTATTAAGAAGCCATTATCGCAAAGATGGTGATGCCTTGGATGCAGAGACGGAAGCTTGATGATCAATGGACTTTCAGGACAGCCATCTCAAAGTATACATCCAAATCTTCTTAAGCTTGTTTAAGGGATCATTCATTGAAGTTTCTTGGGTGGGTAGTAAAGTCTTCAGATGTAAATCTCATTGAAAATATTTGGTGGAATTCGAAGAAAGCAGTGGTAACATGAAAACCAAAGATTATCAGTGACCTGGAAGCTTTTTCAATCGAGGAATGGGCCAAGATTGCTGTAGAGACAAGCTTCGAAGCCCTTACAGGCAGTGTTTATTTAATAATTGAATTTTGAACACAAATGTTTAGAGCCAATTTGATTTTTTTTTTTCATTTATCATCAACTTTATGTTCTCAGAATCACTCAAATGTGTATTAATAAACTTTCTATAATAGTTTACTGATGCCTTTGTTTATAATGTGTTTGTTTTTGCATTAAACACTTTTTTCCAAAGTGAAGAGTGACCAGAGAAAACCATTGTTTTTTGTATCTCTATAAAAATAAAAATGTGTAAACGCATAAACTACAGACATTTAGAATATTGATTGCATTTAATTTAATAATAAGCTCATAGTTCAAGGCCTTCATATTCAAATACGAATTAAAAGTCTTTATTTTATCATGGCTATTACGTTAATAAACTTTCCATAAACCGATGCCTTTGAAAGTCTTCAGTCAGGGTGAAGGTTGATGAAGACTTTCTAAGTCACCATTCTGTGTAATGTTTTTTATTTACTTAATAATCATGACACAATAAAGGCTTTTTAATTTACATTTGACTGTAAGGGCCTTGGGCTAAGTTAAGAATTAATTTTACACCCAAGCAACACTCTCTGCATGCCTGGTTTTACAACAGATTAAACAATTGACAGCCCTAAGCACTGTTAAAAAGACGTTTGAGTTACAATTCTTATCACTCAACGTTTGTGATTTCATGTATCGATTTGAACAGGACTAACATCTCCGTGTTTTTTTTACAGAGGTGGGAGTGTGTGTTTTCTAGATGTGTGTTACAGAAGGTCATAACAGACATCAGCAATCACAGACATTCGCATTCAGACGGGATTAGATTTCTCAGAGGACCGCTGAGTTCGCCAAAAAACAGTTGGTAATTTGCTCTGGTATTTTTACTGAGGTTGTGTGAGAAAAACACAGACTTGGCAGATTCGGACGGGATTAAAATCGCAAAGTACGCCTGTGAAACAAATTTCTCTAACGACCCCCTGGAAAACTAGTTCTGTCTGAATAGGGCTCTATTGTGCAATATCGAGCAGAGCCTTGCAATCCTTGGGTATGCCATGGAAGATGGCAGGGTGAAAATGCTGGCACTAATCGCACTGCTAAAAAAAACTATGATTAAAGGGGTCGTGACATGGATTTTTTTATTATTTTAATGTTCCTTGAAGCTCATTTGTAATGTAAATAAAGGTTTTTGCACAACAAACAAACATATATACGAGGAATAATTATTTTCGACCCACATTCTTCTGTCTGGCTCCTTTAAGCCACTATTGTGATTGGCAAACGTAATTGCATAGGAAAATGCAATGACATTAGCTGATCACAACCCCCCGCTATTGCTTGTGATCAAGTGTTTTGTAAAAATTATTAATATAAAACTGTAATTTACGGACGAGACAATTTTTACTAAATGTTGCAATTTAACTCATGTCATATCCAATACAGTTGTCTTCATCTTTCAATAAAAGATTCGGTAACATTTTATTTTTGTGTCCAAATCACACTATTAACTAATTGCTTATTAGCATGCATATTAGGATATTGACTGTTTATTAATATGTATAAAGAACATATTAATGTATTATTCTGCATGACTCCACATCCCTTAATCCTATCAGTACCTAAACTTAACAACTACCTTACAAACTATTAATAAGCAGTAATTAGGAGTTTATTGAGACAAAAGTCAGTTAATAGTTAGTTAATAGTGAGAATTGTACCCTAATTTAAAGTGAATTTTCTTTGCTAACTCTCCATTACACTGTGCCTTATTTACAAAATAATCTGCAGTCAAATGCTCCAAACAAACATATAATCATTCGATGTGATCCAGGACGCCTTTAAAAATAAACCATCCACTTGTTCCTGACGTGTGTGTCCTTCTAAGGTCTGTACAGAGACATAAACAAGTTGTTTAGACCGTTTGCGTCAAAGTGAATGTTTATTTACTTTTCCATTTTTCATGTTGTCAGAACACGTCAGAAATTGAACGAGCATCTGTATACTGTATCGTGTAGATGGGTTCAATCTGATTTCTCATGTCATGACCCCTTTAAGACTCAGTGTTACAAGCTTCATTTATGCTACTCTGCTTGATTTACCCTTGTGTAGTGCTTCAGGCTCCCATGTGACAGGGAGGTTCAGACTCGGCCAAGGCTCTGGCAGAACACTTGTTGGCTCCCATACTTCTTTGCTGCACTCAATTTCAGATTAGCTGCAAATGTGGTGGAGCGATTTCAAAAACGTAACCTTTTTAAATTCCGATTAAGACTGTAATTTTATAGCATCATTTCTGAACCAAGTGGCCCTGCAAAACCCAGGTGAACTTGGCCAAAGCACATAAAAATGAAAGGCAGGATGTTTTATTTGTTTATTTTTTTTACTGAAAATAATATCTCAGGCTCCTGTTTTGTATGATATTTCTCACTGCAGAAGGTCTTCTGTTCCTACATAGCCTAAGGCTGTTAACGCCAAAACAATGACAGCAATGGTAATGTTAGAAAATAGGATATTAACAGGGATTTTACGCTTATTCAGTCATGTATTGTAGAATGTCATTGTCTCAGCTGGAAAGAGCCAGTGTTTTGAATGTTATTTTCTAGAAATTAGATGAACTGTGAATTGATGTCTTGTAGTCGTAGCCGTGATGATGACAGGTAACGGAACATTTTTCCTATTTTATGGTCTCAATACAGTCATTTAAAAGTAATCCACACATTGGAATTTTTCCCAACCAACGAATATTTCCCAATCAAATTCTGCTATGGGACTACAAATTAGCCATGCCAACAGAAAGCTGCTTTGTTTTAAAGTGACTTCTCTGTGTGAGCTGTGCTCTTCATGCATCGCTACACCATTGGCAATTAGAAATTAGACAATGGACCTTTTTTGACCACAAAATTTGTGGTGACCACACTTTCAGAGTGCTGCTTTGTCTACAGGGCCTATGCACCTCCCGTCCATGTTAAGAAGTAGATCTGGTATCTGTAAAGTATGTAGTGAAGTCATCATTACTTTTTTTTCCACATTAATACGTTTTAGATTAATCAAATTTCAAAGCAGCATACAGAAATTCCGCAGTTGGCTTTGTGAAAACCTGAAACAGGCATGTAATCATTTTACATTTACAGGACATGTTTAATTTTACCCATCATTTGCAATGCAGGTAGGCATCTCTGTTCTTGCAGCTGTTCGGCATTAGAGTGCTTTGTCCCATGTGCATTTCTGAACAGAATTTTTTTACGGATTTCGCTTTAAGCATGACAACGAGGGCTGGTGCAGACCCTCTCAGTCATATCTCTCGGAAAATCCATCTCCACCATCCCACTCAGTGCCATGCCAAGAGGACGAATGCCCAGTCTTTGTGTGCCATTTTATCCTGCTGTTGTGTATTCTCTGTATTGCTTGTTTTTCATGAAGCCCGGGGATGATGATAAACACTGCCTTCACTTGGGAGAACGTTGCGCCATAAATCTGTTTTTATCCTTATTTCTATGCTGTGGCTCAGGATTTGACTGTGGTTTTCTGAAATTTAGAGAAAAGCACAAAACGGCTAAAACTGCTTCTCCATATTACACTTTCTCCAGCTATTTATGAGCACCCATAAAGACTCACGCCTTTTATGTCATTATTTTATGTCCCCTTCTTCTGTGCATTTTAAATGTGACCGAAAGGCTCACGATAAATTTGTTGCAGTGTAATTTAACCAACATAATAACGCAGGGATATAAAATGCACCAGGTTAAAATGGATGGTGTACTGCCTTTTATAAACAAGGGTGGGTCTTTGTTTCTATATAAGCATAGTATGACCTCAGCTTAAATGAAACTCTTTAGACTTATTGTTAAAACCATGTGAAAATTCTAATATGCAGATTTGGTGTTCAAGAAACATTTCTTATTATTATCAATGCTGAAAACAGTTTATGAATACTGCTTAATATTTTTGTGGAAACTGATAAAACAAAATTCCAGTATTCTTTGATGAATACCATTTTTTAATATATAAAAATCTAATTTCCTGTCATTCCAGGCAGTGATTAGTTTAATGGAATTAATGCCTCAGGTGATCAGCTGAAAAGGCTGGTAAACACTTAAAAATAGAAGTTTACAATCACACCGGGGCTTTATTAGCATCAGCACACAACTTCAAACCACTTGAGTGGAGTGGTGGTGTGGAATTTATGTTTCCATTATAGCATTAGATGTGCTGAAGATTGGCCTGGGTTTAAATTCTGATGCATACTTGGATGGCAAAGTTTGCTGCAAGAAATCTAGAATGCAGGACCAATTCAAATGACACTCTAGGTTCTTTTAAGAACTGTTCTTTTTATCGTATCCCCGTAAGAGTGTTGCAATGAGCCGGAGGCTGATGGTTAATCTTGGCCATTCTCGAAAATGCCACAGATGTTTCTGGTGAGCGTGAAAGATATTTACAGAGGGAGTTCATACGCTTCAGCTGCAGTCAGAATTTAAGGTTTATCTTGGTTGAAATTCTAAAGTGTTCCTGGCCTCTCCAGCTTTTACTGCTTCAACATTCCTTATGTTGAATGCTCTTATTGTGTTGACATTTTAAGACTCAAAGTCGTGGTATAGCGGGTGAAAGTGCTATTGCATGTTTGTGTATGTGCAAGAGAGGGTGAATACCTTTGGGATTTGGAGAATAGAGCCCCTGTTTTAAAGCAAGGGGCTAGTGTTATATAATTGCGGTGGATGTGATATGCTTTTGCATGTGTTCAGAGTGTCACTGTCATACATATAATTAGAAGTAATGTCAATACTGTTGTTGTTGTTGTTTTTTATATACATGAATCAAATCAAGGCAGTTTTCAATATACAATTTCAACAGGACTATACAGTACATTTAGATGGCAGTGCATATAATAGGGTTAGCTGTGGAGAAATCAGTTTGATTCGGAGAAATTGGTTGGATATATTTTGACAATTTTGAGCAGAAGCGATCTTCATCCAGCCAGGAAGAACAAATAATTTCACTGAAGGTCAAGAGGTTAGCTCTGCTTTTTACCTTTTTTATAAAACTGTTCCATCATACAGTCAAATTCATGGTGAAATTTATAACAAAATAGCGTTCTTTTTCTCTCCCTTTACAATTCATGTGGTCTTCTCTGTTGTGCGAAAGTGTGTGCTGTAAGTATAGAGCGGCTAACCGCACAGCATGAGAAATAAATAGTAAATAAAATGTTTGTGGCATTTAAAAATATGGTGTTTCTGCTGCACAGCAGGAAACACATCTTGACAGAAAACTGTCGTATTCAACCTCGTGTGTTGTGTTACAGTGATGGTGTCCGATTTATTTAATCAAAAATACATTAAGACAATAATTTTGTGTATTATTACAGTTTAAAATAAATGTTTTCCATTTTAATACATTTTAAAATAATATTATTTATTCTAAATGTATAGTCCTGCTGAATTGTATATTGAAAACTGCCTTGATTTGATGCATGTATAAACAAAAAAACAACAACAGTATTGACATACTTCTAATTATATGTGTGACAGTGACACTCTGAACACATGCAAAAGCATATCACATCCACCACAATTATATAACACTAGCCCCTTGCTTTAAAACAGGGGCTCTATTCTCCAAATAGTATATATTAATATATTATATTATTTTTCCTGAAAATATTATTTTTACTGAATTTTCAGCAGCCATTACTCAAATCTTCAGTGTCACATGATCCTTCAAAAATAATTCTAATATGCTTTTTTGCTGCTCAAGAAATATTTATAGCAAATTTGCTCAAAAGGGAAATATGAAACTCGTTATAATTAATTATAAATATTTAGATCAGTTAATATAATTAACTTGATGTAGCACAATAAATATTACAATCAATTAACTTGTTCGTCCTATGAACACTTAGGGCCCTATCATACACCCGGTGCAATGCAGCGCCAAGCGCGATGCGAGTGTTTTTTGCTAGTTTCAGCCCAACGCAGTTATCATTTCCACGTCCTGCGCCACGTTCTTATAGCAAATGCATTTGCTCACATTTGTGCGCCCATGGGCGTACTGGTCTCTAAACAAGGTGTGTTCAGGCGCATTGTTGGCGCGTTGCTATTTTGAGGCAACTGAAATAGACCGCGCCATTGACTAACTGAAACCTGGTGTAAAGTCAAAGGCGTTTTTTGTTCTGTTATTTAAAGCGTGCGTTAGTAATGTGCGCCTATAGGCGGGTCCACAACGCGCGTACACTTTGCTTATTAAACACACAGGGACATGCAGCATCACACAAACAAGCCAAATATTAAAAATAAAAGGATTACAATGTAAAATATTTTTATTGTGTACATAAAGATATGGTGGAATCCGGCTTGTCCCGTAGATGGTCTGCTTGCGCACTTTTACCTCGCGCACGAGCAGTTCCGTTTGTGCTCTGGAGACGTGTTCGGTCTTTCCATATCAAATTCCATCATGTAAATCGCTTGTATGTAAATTAGCTACTCATTAAGAGAATATGGACAACCATTAGACCATGCGCCTGGCGCGCCGACCATTTTTCCCATCATTAAATTCACAAGTTCACACTTACAAATAATCAGATCAGAGTAATGTAGTATGTGTAGTATGCGAATTTGGCGTGCTGTCCAAGGGGATGGCTCCGAGCCCGGAAATTGGCCCGAACCCAGAGTACTCCCCCTGTATTTCTGTTTAGAAAATACATACATACACACATATATATATATATATATATATATATATATATATATATATATATATATATATATATATATATATATATATATATATATATATATATAGGCCTCACTCATTTTGCTGATTGGGTAGACATGTTGATTACTGATTGTTGACAGCTGGTTGGAATGACGTGATGATTGGAATGACGTGATGATTGGATAGATCATTTGAATGGGTTTCCTCTGAACTTTGTTAATAAAACATCATCTAGCAAAAGTGGATTCGGACTCACCCAACTGCACTTGCGCCCTGCGCTTTAGACCATGTGCTTAAATCGTTAAAATAGGGCCCTAAGTATTATTCGTCTATCAACTCCCGGAAAGGTTATTTCCGTGGCCACAGAAAAAAATAACTACTGGTAACAATACTACTTAAAGCATGTAGCTGTAACCGTATCATTAAAGGGACATTGTTTTGCAAGCAGTGACCACAGAATCAACTCTCAAGTGACTGTGTGTGCACAAAAGTTTTATTTAACTAAATCACAAACACATAACTAGTATAAACAAACACACACACAATCATGCATACATCATGCATTTTGTGTCCTTTTATACTCGAATTAATCTAACAAGTACACAATGTACGTTATGAAGAGGTGATATACACTAATGGGTAGAGAGTTAAACGAGAATTATTATGATATGATGAAGCATGATACCAATAAGGTTACCTTATCTATTAGTTATATCTTAAAGCATGCTTAAAACAGTATACCATACAAAAGAAAATATACAAAACAGTAATAATACACAAAAAGTCCTGTGGATATACATGTTCATTCATAGAAAGGTTTGTCTATGAATCAATGGTAATTACATTAGCCAAGTAATTACATTAGCCAACAGCATATTCAAAAACGGCTTACCCCACCTTTAACATAAAGGAGAGGCAGGTAGGTAGGGTCACTGTGACCCTACCTACCTGCCTCTCCTTTCTGCCCTTTCTGTTAAAGGTGGGGTAAGCTGTTTTTGAAATATGCTGTTGGCTAATGTTGATATTTGAAATCAACCCAAACAAACACACAACTTCTTCATTGCTCCTCCTCCAAAACTCACACTCCAATCCTAACAGCGCTGCTCCGAGTCGGTCTCAAACCGAGTGCACTAACAATGACGCTAAACAATGCATTCACTACCAGACGCCAAGGCGACTCTGACTAACTGGCCTTCATTACGCACGCAATCCAAGAGAGGATGTTTGTTTATCATAGCAGAAGCGCAACAAAATAATGTTTTACGTAAAATAAAGCACAGATGATGAACGAATGACAAGGAAGCACAAAAAATTTACGCAGTACACAATAGTAATTGCAAACAAGAGTTGTTTGTTAGTTCCCAACAGCAAAGCAGCTCCAGACAAACAATGACACGTGCCACGTGTGGACCCGAATCAAAGCAACATCCTTCCCGCTTAGCTCTCTCCAGCGATAGACAGCGTTTCTAATATTAAAGGGGTGGTTCGGGATTTTTGACATCGGACCACATTTTTAAGTCAGCCTGGTTGTTATTCATCAGTGGAGAAATAAAATAAAAAAAAATTACCCAGTCCTTATATTTGGATAGTTAGCCGATGCTAGGCTAGCGCGAGTCAATGGTTTATGTTAGCCAGCCATTAAAAACCGTTTTACCCACTCCACAGTGCACCAAACGCAAATCAATTATAACACTAGACTATCGATGTATATGTCCGTTGAGAGAATAATGTTAGAAATCAAACTTACCTTTCATCACATTGCATTAGTTATAATTTGTTCCCTGTAATCATAAGCCTTGTCTACAGCAGCAGCGGAGTGATATTGATTACCTAGGCAACCGAGTGAGCCGGTACACACCAAGTGTTTTTACCTGCCGGATTACAGTGCGCTTCTGTTCTGTGTTTACTTTTTGCCGCATTACTAACCGGAGCAAAGTAAAATTCCACAGCTGCTGAGAAACTAGTTCCTTTGGGATCATTGAGATGAAAGGTAAGTTTCATTTCTAACATTATTCTCTCAATGGACATATACATCGATAGTCTAGTGTTACAATTGATTTGCGTTTGGTGCACTGTGGAGTGGGTAAAACGGTTTTTAATGGCTGGCTAACATAAACCATTGACTCGCGCTAGCCTAGCATCGGCTAACTATCCAAATATAAGGACTGGATAATTTTTTTTTTTAAATGTCTCCACTGATGAATAACAACCAGGCTGACTTAAAAATGAGGTCCGATGTCAAAAATCCCGAACCACCCCTTTAATGCGGGTCCTAAAGCTCTTGCCCAGACATAACCCTTTATTTTCCAGTGATTTCTTCTGAGCTTTTCTCTTTTGTATTGTGTCTGATCTCTATTTCCACTGTCTTTCTTCAAATCTCTCTCTTGATCATTCTCTCTCCTCCACCGTCATATGCCCCTACTGCTGATTGGCTACACGTTTGGTGTTGTGTTGGTCTAACTAACTTCCAAACAGCACATTTCAAAAACTACTTACCCCACCTATAACTGATTGGTTATTAAAGTCATGTGATGAAACAGTGTATATGTACAGTATATGTATATCTATCTTGTTTTAGAGGAGTGGTGTGAAGGTTTTTTTATTTTTTATTTTTTTTTATTTTTTTTGTGACAGCAGGAGCTGTTAGCCCTGTTCCACTTTTTTTCGGAGGACTAAAACCGAACATCACAGGAATTGAGGGAAGCTTGCAGCCTGTCCTTGCCGATACATCAAATGTTCTTTAAACAAGCTCATAGTTTGCCAGGCTGCCCTCAAGTTAAATAGTCTCCATCCTTAACCTTCTGTCCTCTTTCATCTTTCCTGGAAATTTGCACCGTCTCTGAAAGAGACAGGACTCCTAGGAAATTAATGATGCTTCAGTAAATATGACCTACAGAGCCTTGTTGACACAGGTGGTGCTCTTTTACCTTGGCCTCATCTTCAATTTGCTCTTCTTTTACTAGTAGCAAGTTTGTTTAAAGTCTTCCCATCTGCCCTGAGCTCCACAACCTTCAAAATGTTTAGACTGGAGCACAGAAAAAAAGCCTGACTTATGTGAAGGCAAGAGTTTTCTTCTCCAAGCTTAAGAAAACATAGAAAGTATTTGATTTGCTTCAACAACACCCACGCTAATTCAGGGCAAACTACATTAGACTTTTACACAAAATTATTTTCTAAGGCAGCTTAGGTTAAACAAACCCTATTTTTCAATGTCAACAGAGAATTGAGAAATCATTCTCTTTTGATGGTATCTTTTCAACGTCAAATTCTGGAGAACACATCCCTGACCTCGGACACTGTCATTGAAAGTTAGTTGGGCTGTCTGTGCTACAGTGATGGTTGCCTGAGGGCAACCTAGTTCTTACCTGTCATGGTTGTCTCATATGCTCTGCAGATTAGATTGAGGAGGCAGAACGCTGTTTGATATATTTTTATACATAGATATGCTGCCTTGCTTGAAAATCTACAAATGCCAGAAGCTTTTCATCAAAAATCAAAGAATCAGTATGATCACAGACTGCAGTCAAATTTATACATGTCCCATCATGACAGAGGGGAGTTAAAGGGTCAGGCATTAGTGACGGTGCCCTCGGTCTCCCTTCATATGGTATGGGAACTATCTCTTGTCTATACAACTCCTTGTCTTTAGATATTTGGGGGGGTTTTTTGCCAGCTTTTCAGGCTAATTTGTTCTATTCTCAGGAGTATTTTCTTGTCAGGTGAATGTCAAGTGTTTGTTGTGTGGATTATTGTATTTAGTGGATGTCAGCAGATGGACTGCACTTTTTTTCTGATACAGCTAGCAGTGCAGAAATGACACACTTCACCTTTAACGAAAATATGTCCATGTCATTTGATTTGTTATTTTAATTAAATGACCTTTCATCTTGTTTCCTCTGTTTATTTATTGATGTGTATTCCTCATAGGTTTTAGCCTGACTACGTCAGACTTCGTACTTCCGCTCAATTTCAGTTCGCTTCTGTACTCCGTCTGAGATTGCGACCTATCTCTCAGTTTTCCTCCGGCCTCAAAACAGCCGGCCAATCAACGAACAGAGGGCGGGCTGAGAGCCGTGACATAGACGCTGATTGTACCGTGGATGCGTAGATTTACTTCACATAATCTGCAAAAGTCGTTCACAGCCATGTTCACTCCGGTATTCCGGTTCACTTCGCTCGATGGTTGTGTTTTCGCATCATACATGTGTTTACAGTGGAAGTTAGATGCGGCTGAGCCAGCGCATAACACACGTCATAACCAAACGTTATGTGATTGGCTTACGGGTAACCAATGATTTTAAACTTCAGACAAGCGCCCCCCCCCAACGCTTTTCTATTATGCCCTTCCAGACTCTGTCTACGAAGCAAAGCGAAGTAGCAGAGTTTGGTATTACCAGGCTACATAAGTTTATGACACTGAACTTAAGAACTTTATAATAAAAACCCATAAGCCTCTCTGTTCTTGAAGCAAATTTCATTGGACTCGAAGATATTCAAGATCTTGCCAACTATTTTAAAAGTTGGCATGAAATCAAAATGGGCCCTATTTATTTCTTAGTACATGTTACTGGTTTTATTGTGAATGATTCAAGCTTTCATATACATTAGCGTTCAAATGTTTAGGGTCAGTAAGATTTAAATTGATATAATATTTCACAATATTAGTTGATCCAAAATAAATGCAGCCTTGTTAAGCATAAGAGACTTCTTAAAAACAATTTACCTACCAAAAACTTTTGAACGGCAGTGTATTTTACAATGTATTTATATAATCATGTATTTTATGTTTTATACTATCTTGTTTCACTTCTCTTGCTTTTCAGTTTTATCTTGTTATCTTGTTTTAGACCCTCTAATGGGTTTGCAACCAATCCCTTGGCTGCAGTATGACTCCATTCCCCTTCCTGGTCCTTTGCTTGAATCCTAAAATCCATGGCCTAAATAAATGTTCCACTCCTTTCCTATTCCTCTATTCATTCTTGGAAGAAGAGAGTAAAATCTGGATATGATGACTATATCATCTTTTTGTGGTCCTCCTCTAAATTAAGATGCTGTAAGAGTAACACTACTATTAAATCATCAATTTATTTGCTCCCTGGAAACTACTAATAGTCGTCTAAGGTCTGCCCGCTGTTGCACAGCCAAGGCAGCATTAGCCTGAGCTCAAGTTTTCTCTCTGGACCCTGTATAGGTCAATTTACACCATCAAGCTCAGAAGGGAACAAAAGTTCAGAGCAGTCATCTTCCTGATTATTGTTCCCTGTTGACAAGGACCAGGGCTGAAATACCTTTTATTTGCTCTTTTCCTTCTTAGTTTAACAAAAACAATTTATTGGTATCTTTGACCACAGTTGTGTCAAGTTTTTGGCCCAAAATAAAAGCTCTAAAGTCAAAAGTTTAATCAAAAAGCTTATGGAAAGGAGGATGGTATTTGTGAGTTATTCACATTTAGTGCCCTTTGTAATTTGCATTTCTTCTCCCTAGTCAGACAAGATGGATTGTGAAATTGTGGGATTCACATGAACACTGTTACAAACATTTTGCAAAAATGTACCTTAAGCTTGTCACTGGAGCAGTTCTCTTAAAGGTACACATTTGTATCTTATCTACCTTTTAATAGACTGTTTTTCAAAAGTTTGGGTTTAGTTAAAAGTCTCTTATGCTTACCAAGACTGCATCCTGTGATGGCAAAGCTGAATTTTTGGCTGCAAAGAACAATATTTATTTGAAATGTATTAGATTTTTTTGTTACAATGTAAAAGTCTTTACTGTCAATATTGATCAGTTTAATACATTATTAAACCAAACCAAACTTTTGGACAGTAATGTCTCTCCCCCTTTTTGAGTAGACACTGTGCAAAAAGACATCCAGCACAATTTGTATTATTTTGGAACAAAGTTGTTAAAAAGGAATTGAGATTGGCTACACAAAGATGATACGCCTAGATTTGATGATTGTTGATGATTGTAAATGGTGGCTGCCATGGTGATTCAGGAATGCTCTCCGTGCTCTTAAACACACTTGCGGCCAGCATGGAGTCTATGGACCACATCATTGTGGGCTATGCTTAGTCCTGGCCCCACCATGGCCTTCCTTTGACCTCTTATTGGTCTTTAAGGGAACGCTGCATTGGTCATTCCTCTTGTTGAGGGGAAACTCCCAGCTCAAGGCAGTGTGGCCTTTGTAAGACATGCCAGCCCAAAGCATGGCCTGGCAGACTCATTTGTTTGGATCAATCAGTACTTACTGTTGCCATAGAATTCCAAGGACTGCATTTATTTAGACATCAATCTGCAGTGTGCATTGTGGGTATGGATATTGAGGTATCAAGGAAAATCTAAAAAGGAGAATTTAATAGAAATATCATTTGTTGCTTCTCCATTAGTGCATGCTGGGCAGACTAGTCTTAATGTTTGTTTCTTATAGTGATTTATAGATGGGGTATATAGGCCCACAACCACTATTTATCTTTATTTTCCCATCCCCGTCTGAGAGGACATACTGATCTATCTCTGAGTATGCCATAAAAGAGAAGGACTGCAGTAGCAAAAATGTAGCCACATGGGAGCGACTGCATTCTCGCTTTTTGTTTTACCTGCTTTCTCCTTTTCAAGCAGAGCTCTTGGATCAGGAGCTGCTGATTACTGTCACAACACATTACCCAACCCATGTGTCTCCTTCCTCAGGCCTCTTTCTATATTCCTCTCCCCTTCGCTCTCTCTTTGATTTAACGGCCCAGGGACATTTTCCTCCTGTAATAATTTATTGTTTCTGTTCTTTTTTTTACCACAGTGACCATTTAACTCTTGCTTTCAATTGTTGTTTTTTTCTCCATAATCACTCCGCCCAAATAGCAGTGCTTCACCTTCTGAGAATATTGTTCCCAGTATGTATACGGTTAGAAGATGGCTGTGTCTCATGTGACCTTGTTATTTGTACACGCGGTGACTATACAAATCACAACATGCAAATAGGAAAATGTTGGCGTTATTTTGTCAATTATTGGGATTAGTATGCTAGCTGGAGCCGTTTACCTCCAGTCTTTGTGCTAAGCTAGGCTAGCGGTGGGTGCGTCAGACAGAGTAACGGCACGCACTGAGATGAAAAGGGTATGTATGAACTTATCTAACTCTGGGGGATACGGTGAATAAGCTAAAGTCCCAAAAAGTCGGCGTGTTCATTTAAGGCTATGTTCATTTTGTTTACTCGTCGATTTGATATAGACATTGAGCTCTTTTCATTCTGAGACTTACTGAGCGCATGCGTTTGCCGTAAAGAGGCTCAATGACATTGACAATATCTGCTTTTTGGCCTTTACAAACTTTACTGTTGTGTGAAATTAAATTTGCCTGAGGAAGGAACACATTTAGATCGAGATGATAATTAATTTACAAATAACGGAAGCCATACTTCTAACTTTAAATGTAACTGCTTAAATTCATAAATCTGACTAAATTCAGTCAGTTTATTAAAATGAAAAGTGCACTTTGTGCACCTGATACTGCTGACAGACTTTTTTTTTTTTTTTTTTTACAATTCAGTAATTCAGTCCATTGTGTCGGGGGTTTTCAAACTGGGGTCTGTAGAAAATTTAAGAGAAAAATGTAGTGCTGTCAAAGTAAATGTGAATTGATGAATTAATATTAATAAAATATGTATAGCATAGTGATTCACTGAATTTGATATTACTTTTTGTTTGTGCTTTTTATAAAATCGCAATTTATTTTCTATTCACAGCACTGATAACAGTAAGAAAACAACATTGTATTTAGTAAATATTCAAATTTTTTTTTGAATTGTGAATGTCAATTTAATAAAAAGTAAATATATTTATATATGGATGTTTTAAAAAATCTTGCCTTGTTCTGTTGTTTCCTAAAACATTATGTTGCAAAAGATTGATAGATAAATACATTTAGTGTGAATGAGTGTGAAAGTTGGCTCAGTACCAAACTCACAGCTTCGCAGTACCATGCTGCTTACACAGGCACTGTGAATAAATAAATGCACATATGCACATGTGCAGTGTGAAAGAGGCCTTACTGGACTGGACAATCCGACAGAGCAGAAAAATCCAATAGGGTCTGGCTGCATACTTGCACTTGCACTGTAAGACTTGCACTCTCTGTGTGAGCGCAGGTGCTTTCTCTGCAAGTGACATCACTTGCAATCGCCACCTGAATTCTCCGCTACCTGCGACACTGCCCATGGATCATGACCTATTCAGAATTACTTCCAACGGAGTTTAAGAATCATTTACGTATGTATAATTTTTTTTGTGTGTAAATATATAATGATACGCTATATTTAGACTTTTAATCACTGATATGCTACATTTAAAAGTTATATTGATTTAGGTACAAACTGCTGCTCTTTTTTTTTCTTTTTTTTTTTATCCAGCTATCATAGTACCACTCCATTACTATCTTGAATACATAAACTACTGGATAGAATTGAATTTATATTGTATTAGATTTATTATATCGCCAACACAGTATACCACTGTAGGATATAGTTTATCGACCCTGTTTTGCTTTACTTTCTCACACTGAAAATGTGGCGGTGGAGGCGATAGCACAAGTGTTGTTGACTTAATAACTAAACTGAATGAAATTACAATTGAATGTAGTGCTTTATTAGCTAAATATGTTGTAACCACAACATTTACTATTTAATAACAACATTTAAAGGGTTAATTCACCCAAAACTCTTCCAAGCTTTATAATGGGGGTGAATTGTACCTTTTTTTTTTTCTTTTTTTTTTTTTAAGCCCAAATCTAGCTTGGTTACAGCCATCCTCGTGTTCACAAGAGAGTCGAATTCTGGCGTATGACGCTGACGCATGACGTCAGAAGGCCTTTATTAACCCACTGGAGCTGTATGGATTACTTTTATGATAGATGGATGCACTTTTTTGGGCTTCAAAAAAAAATTACCATTCACTCCCATTATTAAGCTTGGAAGAGCCAGGATATTTTTTTATATAACTTCAGTTATGTTTGGCTGAAAGAAAAAAGTCATATAAACCCAGGATGGCTTGGGGGTGAATAAATTATGGGATAATTATGTTTTATTTTTTTAGTCAACTAACCATTTAACATAAACGGGTGCTGGTACGAAGTGTGTGTTCATAGTGGGCTGTTTGGGGGGCAAATTACAGTTTTTTTTTTTTTTTTATTGGACAGACACCTACATATGAAATACATGACTTTCTTTCTTTCTTTCTTTCTTTCTTTCTTTCTTTCTTTCTTTCCTTAATTTTTTCCATATTTCCCCACTCCTTCTCTCTTTGCTGAAGCATTTGAAGTACAGGAAATCCTCACTTTAGCTTACAGTAGGCGCATCCCAAAATAGATCTGCAGCACCATGGATAAAGATCAAACGGCATGCAGTACCAAGCCTTTCCTCAGTCCTCTGTGGGATGGTGTGAAGGTTTCTCTTTCTTTCTCTCTTTGGTAGAAATGGGGCATGATGAGGCGGGGTTAAATTGTAGAGATCTGGTATGGGGGAAGTGTGGGAGACAGCGTGTTTAGCCGCTAGCATGGGGAATGATTAGGGTTTTAGTTAAAAAGAGAGCAGACTCACAGGAGGAATGGTTTTCTCCTTTATTGTTAAAATAGAAGCAGATTTTGCTGTCGTGTATAAAAAAGTAACTAAATCTAAATTTAAGCTTAATTAAAGTTTAGACTGTATTCACACTAAAACTCAGTGGAGGCATGGAGAATTTTTTTTTGTTTTTTTTGGTTTCACAAAGTCCCCTTAATTCTCTAACTGAAAATAGATATTTTGGGGTTTAGTGGAACATTTAGTTGTTTACAACTTCAGATATTCTCTGAATTCTGAATTATTCTCTTATTTTTGACTCCGTTGACCCTTTTGAAGAAATATTTAACAATGAATTTTTCTCATCATGAAAATAGCCACAGAAGCAGGCATGGACTTAAAAAACAAACAAACCCTAATTTTGTCTCACACCTAAGTGGAACACAAAATAACTTATTATATAAAAATGTCCTTTTTTGATATATTACTCATCACAGGTTAATTGTTTTGGACCCCATTGGTGATCATTATGTAGGTGAAAACTGAATCATGGCTCAGTCACTTAAGTCAGCACAGGAGAGGTGAGCTCTTCCTCTCAAAAGAGCCTGCTGGCAATGAAAGAATCCGGGCAACAGGAGGTGATGTCAAGTTAATTATAAAATAATTCTAAATGAAGAAATAAGTATCAGAAAGAGAATATTACATTATTAACTGGTTGTCAGCACTGAAAAAGAACGTTTTCACTCAATCAAAGGCAATTTGTTCCCATTTTCCCATTTCTGATTTAAACACAGTACTTCTCTTTCCTCTATATTCCATTCTTGCCTGCAAAATAATTGGTGCTGCAAAGAAATGAATCCCTAATATATTTACGTCAGTACACTATAGTCTATGCAATGACCTGTGGGAAATTGTGTTATACACTGCTGCAGGAGATAGCTGCCATAAGTGAGTTGTTCCTTACATGGCTCCTACTTAGTTCAGTGAGCACATTTTCACAGCAAGACTTGCACTGCGGTTTGTTATTTTAATTGGCAATTATAGTCTACCTGCTGAAGAAAAGAACAGTGCTAAAGAAACTCTGTATCATTCCCCCGTTGTCTGGCAGTTACCCTATTTTTCACCCCCACATTCCCAGCCCTCCCAACGCTCTTCGGAGGAAAAAAAGTGCAACACTTAACCAAACTGTTACATTTCCTGTCACTGTCATCCATTCAATCCATCTCACTCTGAATGAGGACATGTGTGCCACAGAAAGAAAAAAGTCTCTCACATCTTCATAGATGACAGGTGATTGTTGTTCTCAAAGTGTCTGGAAAACTCGCCTATTAGACGAAGGCAATCCTCGGGCCTGTTAGGTAAGTTTTCTGCAGAATATGTTATGCTCCTGTCATGCTTTCGATCTCTCTTTCGCTTCCATCACACTCCCAGCAGGAAGTCATGCCTTTTTGTGCTTTGAAGCTCCTGGATCTTCCAAGATGTCTACTTTGTACGGTTTCTTTGTTAATGGATATAGGAAAAAGTTCTATTAATAGAAATAAAGAAACCAGACTTCTGCGTATCAGGTTGGATACTTCTGAAGATACACAGATCGAACTGTTGCACACATCTTAGCTTCTTGCTTTCTTTTTCAATCAAAATGATTGATTTTATTTCCTTTTTCATAAAGACTTTGAGGTTTATATTCTTGAATTCAGCTACACATTTGCTATAGATTTAGTTTCAAATTAAGCTCTTGCCTGTGGATTACGCCTCACCTACTGATACATGCACTCATGTATCCGCAAGCATACACAATCCCTCATATATTCAATCTATCTTTGGCACACAAGTTTCATAATCTCAACCTTCATTTAATCTCAGAGGGGCTGTTCAATCAATCCTCTTATTTCTGCTAACATTATTTATACTTCTCTTTCACCTTTCTGGAATCAGTGTAACGAAATAATTCATATTATCACATCCAAGGACACTATTGATTACGAGCAAAATTCGTTTTGTTGTATTACCAGAACACCTGTTCTCTTAGTAGTGTGATTAAACTGCATCTGTCTACCGCCTTTAGTTGCATAGAGTATGTGCCCTTGGAATCCTGAAGAAAGCTTTGTGGATTCTGAATGGCCATCATTTATTCAATGTTATTTGGCTTGGAGCATGAACGATTCTCAGATTTCTAATTTATTTCCATTTTATCATATTAAATTCATTTAAAGTTTAATTTTGAATCAAAATTCTTCTCATTTCCTGTTGAGCAGAAACAGTATTATTTTCATTCTGTCTCCTCCGCTCCTTTCCATGTTAGATTTAAATAAATAATTGATAAATAATGTTATATATATATATATATATATATATATATATATCCAAAGTTACAGTAAAGACATTTATAATGTTACAAAGGATTTATATGTCAAATAAATGCTTTTCTTTCAAACTTTCTATTCATTAAAGAATCCTGATTTTTTTTAAAGAAATATTAAGCACTTGTTTTCAACTTTGATAATAAGGAATTTCTCCTGAGCACCAAATCAGCATATAGAGCATATCAAATGATTTCCGAAGGATCATGTGACACTGAAGACTGTAGTAATGGCTGCTGAAAATTCAGCTTTGCCATCAAAGGAATAAATTTCAAATATATTTAAAATATATTAAAGCTGCCGTCGGCAACATTTTTTTGATCATATTCAGTGTAATCGACACTATAATCCGACAGAACAACATAAATAAGGTGGTTTTAGAAAAAAACCCGAGCTTCTAACTCCACCTGGAGCGTGTTATTTGTTTTGCAAAAATCCAGCGCTCCCGCTTCATCAGGTCCAATCAGCGCAGGGGGGTGTGATATCTGACTGTCAATCACAGGTCGTGCACACGCCACAGATCCCCTCTCCCTCGCGCAGACGCGCACGTTACAATATCACATGCACACGACACGCCTGAAGTTCGCTTGGAGATTGCATGAAGCGTGATGGCGGAGAGAAAATCGACTAACAAGCTTCCAATTCCTCGGTTATTGCTATCTATGGATAGATTAGCCAGGGCAGCCTACCTCCGAGTCCATGGTGTTGATAGATGCTGAAGAGACGGACGCGTTCACAGAAAATCAGGTACACACGCACAGTGACGCACTGACGAGCACGACCTCGATGGGAGGGTGCTCGCTGGTAGTGGGGAGGGGCATGAGAGTTGTAAACATTCAAAATTTTGGCTAATCGACCCAATCTGCCAGACTTGCCGACGGCAGCTTTAAAATAGAGAAGTTATTGTAAGAATATTTCACAGGATTACTATTTGTACTGTATTTTTGATCAAATGAATGTAACCATAAGAGACTTTCAAACTCATTCCAAACTTTGGAACGGTTGTGTAGCACAGAAAAAGTGTAAGATTTTGTGGGGACTAAGTTCTAACCCTTTGTTGAAACAGCTGCTCATGTAATCTTATGAAATGAGACCGTAAAAGGATAGCTTTTTATTAATGTGCTGGTAAGTCTTTAGAGGCTTTGTATACTTACCGACCACCAACAGAGCTCTGAGCCCAGTTTATGCTGACATCAGTGTTTAGATGTGTAGCGTGAGTCCTTTAAAACCTCTTTTGTGCAGCTCACCTGCCACACATCTCTCCATCCTCACTCCACGTCCCCTCTGGCCTCCAACAATCTCTTCATCCCTCCGCCCTTTCTTCCATGCTTTGATAAACTCTACAGTTCACCAGCCTACAGCTTGCCCCCAGGTAACTCTGCCACATACGTGCATAATTGTGCAGTGAATGCATGGAGAGTCTCTATTAACCTTTACAGACAGCTGGACTGTGCCATAAACTGGCAGTGGCCTATCAAGACGAAAAGTCCTATCGGCTTTAATATGTCCATTTCATTTCAATATGGTCTCCACTGAGTTATAGTAAAGCCGTGGCATTTGTGAGGCTCAATTTTGTTGTTTTAGCTTATTACCTTATATACCTGCCAATCAGAAATGGGGGTTAAGAGATTTGTGGATGTGCGTTTGCATATATTGTTTTTGTCTTATTTGTCTTTCAAGGATCTCAAAAACACTTCCCATTCTGGCCCAATATTAATTAAGCTCTATCTCTTTAGTGATATTCATCTCATTAGAGGTAATCCTCTTATACGCATCACACTCGTCCTATGCTCCCTCCCTCCAGACATGCACGAGGAGGTGGTGATGTCCATCTTCCCGAGCAGGCCATTAATTATTAAAGCTGAACTCTGGAAGACAATGGAACTTATTACAGCCTCTGACTTGCGCTGTCCCGCGGGACGCATGTTGCAGAGCTAAATGGCTCGCAGACAGTGAGGACAACACATTACTTACAGTACACGGTGAATAGAGCAGGACAATGGCTGGTTCAATTGTGATATGCAGCCATAAATTCAGTTGCATTTGATAAGCTGTCGGCATCAAATTTTAAACAACATGCCTTTTACTTAATTGTAAAAAAAAAAAAAAGAATGAATAGGAACGTGTTTGATGTATTATCCAGGAAGTGCATGTAATATACCCTCTACTTTTTAATTTCCAATATTATCGGTAAAGTTGAGTTAACTTAAAAAAAAACAAAAAAAAAACATAAAGCAACCAGCTACAATGCATTTTTGAGATTTATCAGCTTAAGTATTTGTAGTTGTGCCAACTAGTTTTTGAAACTTATACTGTTCACCCAAATTAAAATTTTAAGTTAAATCAACCTTTCTCTGCAAGTAAACCGCTCGGTTTCACAGACAAGGCTTAAGCCTAGTCCCAGACTAAAATGCATGTTTGAGCTGTTTAACTGAAAGCCGTTTGCACTGACATATCTTAAAATGTCACTGCCATTGTTTTGTCTCAAGATGCTCATCAGTAATGTGTTATACATTTATAAAAGCTACTTAAAGGGATAGTTCACCCCAAAATGACAATTCTGTCATCATTTACTCACCCTCAAGTTGTTCCAAACCTGTATGAATTTCTTTTTTCTGTTGAACACAAAAGAAGATATTCTAAAGAATGTCCGAAAACCAAACAGTTGATGGACCCAATTGACTTTTTTTTCCTACTATGGAAGTCAATGGGGACCAGAAACTGTTTAGTTACCCATATTATTCAAAATATATTATTCAAAATATATTATTTTGTGTTCAACAGAGGAAAGAAATTCATACAGGTTTGAAACAACTTGTCTAAATGATAACATTTTCATTTTTTGGGTGAACTATCCCTTTAAATGTCCTAGTTGCGCTAAGGTATATTCCTGGCTTAATCTATAAGCCCTGTCTGTGAAACCAGACCTAAGTAGTTTTGTCGTAAGATAAACAAGGGGTTGAATAACCTATTCTATCTTCAATAAAACTCGACGTCTCTGAAGTCCACTAAATTCACTTTAAACTTCTCAGCAGTGAAGAGTTGAGCATGTTTAATTGAACAATCCTAACCAAAAGGAATCACTAAATAGAGGTTTTACACTTTAAGGAAGGACAGTTAAAGGACATCCCCATAATTCCCTATGTTTTGAACAAACATACAAAATGAAATGATTCAAATGCAAAGGATTATGGGTATTCCCACGGCCACAATGTTTCCCTTGTTGGCATGCTCAGCAACAGATGTAACATATAAGAACATTAAGTAATTTATTGCTTTAGAAAAAGCTATACTCAGTATTTATAGTATTACATTTCATAAATACTTTCCATATTAAATAAAATATAATCATCAAAACTAGCTGCAAGGTGGAATTGTTCGGTCTCAAATGTTTTTACACAACTGAGACTAAGTGAGCAAACTGAGCATGCACACTAGCCTTTTACCTTCACTTACAAACTTCACATTACAAGTTCTCACTATTTAAAATTATGAATTGCTTGTAACAAATTGCTTAACAGTTTACTTGCATAACAAAACAGTGTGCCATTATTTGTTTTGTTGGTAAGAAGAGAAGCAGATTTAGAATTGACTGAGCCAAATGTCGATAAAATCAGTTTGTATTGCTGTACTCTCACAGGACACTGTGTAGCACAGATATTAACTTTGTGTCACTGAATCACGCCCGTCATAGTAATTGGATCAATTATTAGCATTGATTGCTCCAGAAGACTGTGCACATCAATATATTTCATTAAGAGGGTGTTTTTGAATATTGCTGATTCTGCATGCGCACAATCAGACACACACTAGGCTACTCACACACAGAGACATGACGAGTAGAAAAAGTAGTTTACTTAACTAACTTACTGACATCAGACAATTAGTCACACTGAATCTAAACTTCAGCAAGGTTTTCTTCAAGCATCCATTTTTGCAGTGAATGAAGGTAAAAAAAAAATATATATAAAAAAAAGAGGTTAAATAATTGAAAAAGGGGTCTTTAGGCGTCTGAGACCACACTGAAAATACTTTTAAACTTAGTTTAAAATTAGTAGAATTAAATGACACATTTTCAACATGTTTTATACTTTATGGCCCGGTATTAAGTATCTGGTATTTATGATTGATAATCATACTGTATCTCAAAGCATGCCTCTTTGCCATCTAGTAGATGGCATGTGCATTAACTGAACACTTCCTAATTATAATGTATGACCAGATATAAAAAGGATTATGTATTTATTTGAACAGTTTTGATACAGAATAGCATGTACTATTATGCATAGTGTTTGTTCTAGTGCCTAGAAAAATATGTATAATAATAATAACAACAATAAGAATAATATATTGTTTAAAACTTTATAGCAATTGTACACTACATTTGAATGCTTTGTGTATCTGGTCAATGAAACCTTCAACTGGCCTCATTTCAATCTAAACTATGTGTAGTTTACTATTTGGTATGTATTATTAAGATTTTTACTTTGATTTGAATGTCATCTTGACTCCTCAAAAAAAAGGTCACACTTTAGATTAGGGTACAATTCTCACTGTTAACTAACTTCGAACAGTGACTCTTACCTCAATAAATTCCTAATTCCTGCTTATCAATAGTTAGTAAGGTAGTTGTTAAATTTAGGTATTGGGTAGGATTAAGGTATGTATAATATGATCATGCAGATTAAAGCATTTATTTGTGCTTAAAGGTGAACTAAGTAACTTTTTTTACCTTAACTGAACAGCTTCGGAGTCATTGGAATGGTTATATTACTTATTTCGGGTTGAATGGTGGTCGTTTCGCACCCCCCTGGTGCCCGTGAGCGGAAAATACGCACTTGCTACTTTGAGCCGGCGGGCCGCCGGCCGCCGCGTCAGGAAGTCTCGCGTGATATCAGGTCTCGCGATGTAAACAATTGCTTTACGGCCAAAAGAAATCTGCTAAAATGCTGTCATTATTGCGCTCCCTCACGTTGTCCGAACCCGAATGAAGAAGACGTTTTAAAGAACGTCCCATCTGCTTTGATGTCGTTGATCTATAGCCTCTGGTGTCTGAGAATCACCAACGAGTTTTTACAACAGTGTTGTCAAATATCTATTCCGAAGCTGTGGGGGGAGCTCTAGAGAGAAACCTGCGAGCAAAAAGCGAGAATACAGCGAAGAAGTCCCGAAGCTACTGAGTGCTGCTTTAATAAGTGGCTAAGCAGCCAAAATCCTAGTAATATGCATGCTTCTAAACAAGTAGTTAATAGTGAGAATTGGAACCTAAACTAAAGTGTTACCAAAAAAAAAAAAAAAAAGAAAAGAAGCCTGACAAATAGATCTAAATGCCTTTACTATAATAGTTAGGGACAAAGTTACTGTCAGCAGACTGCATGATATTATATTGAGAGATCTGGAGTACCCAAGTAGTTAATAGTGAGAATTGGAACCTAAACTAAAGTGTAAAAAAAAAAAAAAAAAAAAAAGCCTGACAATAGATCTAAATGCCCTTATTATAATAGTTAGGGTCAAAGTTACTGTCAGCAGACTGCATGATATTATATTGAGAGATCTGGAGTGGAAAATGGCTTTTCTGGCTGCCCATTTCTCCTGTGCAGAGTGATGAGGGTTCTGATGCCATTTCTGAATTAGTTATGCATCATTTACTGAGCAGCATGATTAAGTAGTGTAACCGATCAGGACCCTTTTAGAGTGTGTTTAGCTTCAATGATGCTCTGCTGGAGAAGTGCAGCTTGCTTTGTTTCACACCGCTGTAGTGTACATGCCTGTATGGATCTGCCGTTTAATTTTTTTTACAAAGCAAACGAGCTTCCCTTTCTTTTGTCTCTTTATGGTGACAACTGGAGCTGGCTATAAAGACCAAAAAAAAATTGTTGTGGGCTATATTACTGTGGGTTGCTGTTCTCTGATTACTGAAGTAGTGTCATCTGCTCTAAGCAGGCAGGCTATTAGGATTGGCTTTAATTTATTTTGCACGTTAATAGCGTGAGAGCAGGAGCTTATCTGCCTCTTTGTCATGAGATGATAAGTTTCTTAGCCATTAACCCAGTCTGTTCCCCAGGTGTATTCTGTTGCTTTAGGCATTAGGTCCCTTTAAAAACGGTAAAGCCCCTTGGCAGGGATGTCTGGTACTCCACCTATTCCATTCCATTATGTTCTTGCTAAGGAATAGTTCATATTTCTCTTTCAAAGCACACAATGTTCACACCAGCTTTCTGTCTGTTTACGCTATCTCTCTGTCTATCTGTATGTCATTTTATAATTGTCTTTTTATTGTTTGTTCTGGTGTTCTAAAGGTTTTTTTTTTTGTTTTGTTAGTTCATCTGTATCAAGGGGTACAAGCGCGAAGCGATCCTTAATGCTCGCTACTCGGATACAAGGACTCGGCCAAATCATCCGAGCGACCAAAAACATTTTGTTAGCCAAAAAATTCTCATATGAGTTATAGTGTTATAAATTACATTTTCAACAATAGTTTATTTTCGTTAATATTAGTATATTAGTATCTCCATATTATTAATATTAGTGTTATTAATATTATTTGTTGTCTTCTATCTGCCTGGACTTATAATATTGCCTCTATTTGGGTTTTACATTTAAAAAAAAAAAAAAATTAAAAAAAACAGCATGTGTCAATTAGGTACTTTTATTCTGTATTGACATGGGAAATTGTATTAAAAAAATGACAGTGCTCTAACAACAGTTGTTAGCTGAATACATTAAAAAATAACAATTGATATTGAACATATAGATGTAATGAAGACCAAGTTTCAGTGAAATATTTTCACCATCCTCTATGATGTCATTACGTCCTTCATTATGTGTCTATTCTGAGCAGTTTCTCTCTGCCGATGATGAGGTTATGGTACATGAGCATCTGAAATACACAATTGAGTTAGAGTTACAGTGTGTCTCTTCCATTTGTTTATGTAAAAAAAATTATGTTTATGAAGGTCAAAATTTGCAAAAACAGTACGTGAGCCCTGTACTGTGTTAAAAGGAAAAAGTGATATAATGTCATAGGATAGCTGTTTTTTGTTGGGTATGTTTAGGCATTAAGTAATAATAAAAAAAAAACATTAACATATGGATCATAAATTAAATATCTCTGTTACTTACTTTGTGGAGAAGAGAAGATAAGTATCCTTAACTGAACAGAGCTGCTTACACTTACACTTACTGTACATTGGTAGGAAACCGGTTACAATTTATAAAGTTATAATTTATAGACACTTTAAGAATGAAATAATTTACCTGTTGATAGTGTGTTGACAGTCTGTGTGTTGTGTATTTGTATAGCTGATATCCAGAAAAATCTGTAAAAAGGTGGCTTTGACAGTTACAGATTTGAAAAACAAAAAGGCGGGAATAAAGAATCCTAAACTCCAACACAAAGAACCATTTCAGCATATAAAGGGTTCTTCAGGACGATACGGTGTAAAGAACCTTTAAAGAACCATCTTTTTTATAGACAGTATGTCATAGACTCATATGCGTTATACCATTGAAGTCCTCTACTCAAGTGTCTACTCAACTAAACGTATATCTATCGTCAATCAAATCATTCTTTAAATATCTGAGATTATTTGAAAAATCAACTTTTTCGAACTCCTCATAGGCCCCATGAAAATGGTGTTATACAAAGGGGTCGCCTAGACCCTAACAGCATAGATAGCATGAAGGTCTTAAAATGCTTTAAACCCATTAGTTGCTACTTGCAGCTATATTTATATCTAATTGTTGTTCAGTCTGTTGTTCTGTCTATCATTGTTCATTCTATCGGTCTTTCTAACATTTGTTCTTTTGTTCTATCTATCGATCGCTCTGTCGTTCTTTCAATCGTTCTATCTATCTGTCGTTATATCAGTTGGTCGTTCTGTCTGTCTATCTATCAATCTGTCTTTCTATCTATCATTCTATCTATATGTCCCTTGTCCATCTATCATTATATCTATCTGTAATTTTGTCTATCATTATATCTTTCATTGTATTTGTTGTTTTATGTTTATTCTATCGGTCATTCTATCTATCTATTTGTCAATCTATCTATTGGTCTTTATATCTGTATATCTATCTGTCTTTATATCTTTCTGTCGTTTGTCTATCATTATATCTATTATTATATCTATCTGTCATTCTGTCTATCATACATCTATTTTTCTGTTGTTGCCTGTTGTTGTACCTAATGTTTGTTCCATTGTTTGTTCCATCTATCGATCGATCGTTCTGTCTGTCATTCTATTTATCTGTCTATCTATCTGTTTTTCTATTTGTCGATCTATCTGCCGTTCCATTGATCAATGTTGATGAGGGAGGGTTTTGGAAACCTGTTTTCAAACATTGGACTCACTGAGCTCATTCATGAAATTAAATTCAATGTGACAATTACATATTAATGATGTTTACGAATGATTTACACTGAAATTTGTTCTTCACGTTTCCTAAATCAAGGCCATTATTTTTACTATGCTGTTTTCTTCCTAATGGAAAAGTTAATGTCATGTTTAATAGCTTTGATTTTAGTCTGATTGTGTCTGATTGCGTTGTAAAGGTCACTGGTCTGTTGTGCTATCAGTTCTGATCTGTTATCGTATAATTTGAGTGTGTTTGTGCTGGTATTTGTCTCTGTGTGCTAAATGAGATTCTGGGATGTGCACGAACAACATTGTTTGTATCCATACATGTACTAGTTCAGTTTGTGATTTCTGAGCCAAATTCCCCTTAAATCGCCCTTGAAGCTGCTCGGAGATAAAACATGCACTCACACAAACCCAATTAAGAGGAAGGTGAAGATAAAAGAGTCAAATGACAGATGGAGAGTTGAAGAAATCAAGAGAGTGATGATGAGAGAGAAAGAGGGGGTTGCAAAAAGAAAATGAGGCATTCTGGGACAGTTGTTTAATTGCTGCTGTCCAGTATTCAGGGGCTGTTTTAATTGGCTTGTATTTCTTCTTCCAAGAAGCCGGAGGTGTAGTGTAAAGCTAAAGTCTAGAGCTCAAAAGGAACTTTGTCTCTGCATTTTTTTTAATTAGCATATTAAGATAGTCATAAAGATGTAGCATTAGCCATTTGCCGATTTAATTAGCGCTTTTTGCAAGTCTATTGCAGCTTTGATGAGGTTATACATTAATGCATGTTGCTTGCATACGCATTTCTGCATTCTTTGTTCTTGGCTTGGTAGTGTGTTTTTCTTGCAATAAACATGAATGGGGTATCCATCATCACTTTTGAGAGAGCCAACTGGTTGATTGTGGGAAGCCCAATGTAAATACAATCGAATAAAGTTCTCATATAAAAACAAAGTGACAGAAAAATGGAAGCATTTTGGTAGTTCCTCGTGTTCTGCGTGAGTATGTGTACAAGTGTGGGTTTTCTTGTGATAGTTTTGACATCACTTAGCACTTGTCTAGCAGTGCCTCTGATAAATTATGAGGTCTGAGTCCAGAGCATTTGATTGACAGCCATGCTGTGGTAGGAAAGCAGAGGGCAAGCCACTCCACTCTATAAAGGCACCGATTTACTTCAAACTGGTTTGACCAACAAAATCAGACCAAAACAAAGTTTGTTTGGAGTTTCGTTTTGGGACTTCGAAACAGCTTGCCAAAAAGAACGTTCTAGAAAAGTTTGCTCCGGCTGGTCAACGCCTTCAAACTGCCATTGGTCCTTGGTGAAACATAATAAGTAGGTGCACTCTGGGGCTCCGCCCTCTTTGACGTGGAATTCTTCTCCAGTTTAGTTTCTCTGTTGAGTCCGTAGAGGTCAGACATCCGTGAGTGAAAACAAACACGGGAGAGCTGCTTTATAGTTGTAATTGAAGTATAACTCTAATGGAAAACAACACTGACACTGTTTTATCATGTTTTAAGCTGTTTGGTTTAAAGCCATTTATTGTGTAAAGTGCTATATAAACAAACTTTGTTTTTTAATGACTCTCTGTGGTCATTAAAAATCCCATGGCACTTCTCGTAAAAGAGTAGGGGTGTAACCCCGCTGCCCTGGCCACATTCCACCCATTGGCCCTTGGCAATCATGGCCTCCTAATAATCCCCATCCACTGAATTGGCTCTATCACTCTCTCTCCTCTCCACCTATAGCTGGTGTGTGGTGAGCGCACTGGCACCATTGTACTGTGGCTGCCGTCGCATCATCAAGTGGATGCTGCACACTGGTGGTGGTTAAGGAGAGATTCCGTGATATGATTGTAAAGCGCTTTGGGTGTACAGTAAGTACATATTAAAGCGCTATATAAATGCCTAATTCATTCATTCATAAACGTGACTTTATTGACTGAAGTGGCGAATTGCAGAGCTTGTGCAAACATCCACATCGCTATGATTAGATTAATTAATTACTCGCCCTCATGTTGTTCCAAACCCGTAAGACTTTCGTTCATCTTCGGAACACAAATGAAGATCTGTTTGATTAAATCTGAGATTCTTCTATCCCTCCATAGACAACTACCACTTTGACGCTTCAAAAAGTTCATAAAGAGGTCATAAAATAAATCCATATGAATTGAGCTGTTTAGTCCAAAATTTTCTGAAGAGACTCGATTGCTTTATATGATGATGACCTGATTGAATTTAGGCTTTTATTAAAACAAAGATTAGAAATTGTATCTCTGTACTCTTTGGATCTCATCTTGTTGGATGCCATGTGACCATTAACCAACATTGGAAAACCGTGAACATGCAAATGCGTCGTTATGTTAAACTGAATATATGTAGGCCTATGCTTTGCATGTTTCCAATATCCATCAACAATGCTATTACTGTATATGTTTTGTGTAATGGTTTTGCTTGGCCCAGTGTTAGAATGGAGAGAATAGAATCATTAAATAAGGTCTGTTACATTTGCCACACTATAGGTACAAATAGACAGACATTGGCGGGGGGTTTTTAATCGGAAAGATAGGGTGTATTATTACTGGATTTGCATAGGTCACCACTGCCCGCTAGTAAATGTTTTTAAAATAGGCAAGCTGAACCAAGACAGATGTCTAGTCCTGTTAAATGCACATCTGAAAGTGCAATGTATGCAAACATAGTACTGTATACGTATTTAATATGTATGTAAATCAGACGATCCCTCGAATGCAGACGCATATATTAACCATCAGGGCATTGGCACGGTTAGAGACAGCTTCCCCTCAGGCATTTGATCATGTGAAATGTTGTGTGTATATGTGTGTTTGCGTGTGTAACTTGTTTCTGCATCACGTTTCATATAAAACAGATCATTTTTTGTGTGAGGCAGCATGTAGAATGAATTTGCTTGTTACCGTTTACCCTTCTAAATAGGTTTATTTATTTTACATTTCACCGGTATATTTGCTGAAACATATTTCCTAGGGTAATTGGACACACTTTGATCATTCCACGTTTCTGCATGTATAAATCCCACTTATTCTTTTATAAATGATCATCAGATACTTCCTTTCGGTTCTTGAGCTCAAGTTGACTCTAATCAGAGACTTGCACTCATCTCATTCTTATGACATCATCCTATTGATGGATTTATCCAATCGTATGAGTCGGTTACAATGGGGCTAAAGGCAAACCCTAAGAAAAATTAGCTTTTCACTACACCCATAGTGTATGATTGCAGAAAAAATATGTTTTTATTGAACATTGATGTAGCAACAATAAAAGCAAAAATAAATTATAAAAGTGGTTTGTTTGTTTAAAAATCGTATAAATGTATGAGGTGGCAAGGTGGGCCTTTTGCCCCACACATGGGCAAAAGGCACAAAGTATTGATATAAATACTTAAAGGAGAACTCTGTAACTCTAGCGAACTCTTGTCACTTCTTCGCTGATTTTCCCTTTTGTTGTCGCATGTTTTCCCCACGAGCTCCCCCTACAGCTGTGGGGGGGTGTATATTTCACAACACAGTCGTAAAAAACTAATTTGCGGCGGCCTCCTCCCCCTCTCTACCGCTGCTCATGTGCGTTTGTTTTGATCGGAGCAAGCCAACTGTATCGCGTGGAGCTATGTCTACCGAGGTGGGTAATCTGGTAATACATCATACATGCGTGTGTGTTTATGTCGAATTGCCGTAAAGCAATTTGTGTTTCGCGCTCGTTCTCGTTCTAGTTCTCGCTTATCACGAGACTTCCAATTTCTAACTTGCCGGGACGGTAGTGTTGCAAGTTGCAAGGTTGGTTTTCCGCCTGGGAACGCTGGGGGGAGCGGGGAAAGTCACCAATATCACCAGAACAGGTTGTTTAACCATCCAAATGATTTCTAGACAGTTTTATTAAGTTAAAAAAGTTACCAAGTTCTCCTTTAAGCTAAAATTATATGTTTCTAATAATGTCTAAGTTAATACTTGTTCAAAACAATCACTTTATGCACCATTTTCGGTTTACTTTGATAAATAAAAGATTTATTTTTATTTTATTTTTTATAAATAGACTTTGTCTTCATAACATTAAGGTTAAATCACTGTAGTCACATGGACTATTTTAACGATGTCTTTACCTTTCTGGGCCTTGGAAGTTATGACGTTGTATAAAGCTCTCGGATTTCATCAATAATATCTTAATTTGCAAGGTCCTCCAGGGTAATATACAGATACAAAATTCTCATTTGCTGAATACATCTACAACATTAAAAAACAAAAAACAAACATTAAATATTAGATAAAATTAGCGCAAAATCAACTTTGTGTTGCTGTCCACGATCGCGACAAGGATCAGCCAAATGTCCATATGCATCATCAAAAGCGGTTGTTAAGAGAAGTGCTCAGCGGAAATTTTGTGCCATCTATTGGTTTAAAAGAGAATAAAGTCAAATGCACCTTTTACCCAGGTGTGCCTTTAGCCCCGTTGTACGCTATATAAGGATTCTCTTTGAAATCAATAACCTAAATAGGCCTGTAATACATATGGTTAAAATAGAATAAAACTAAAATAGTTTTTTGAGTTGCTTGGTAGCAACTTTAGTTTTACAATGGGGTCCAAAGGACCATCAGTGAAAATGTTTAATTAGTTTTTCATTTAAACCTGGAAATAAACCAAAAGTTTTAGGCTTGTGAAAAAAGTGAACATAGGGAGGTTATGGTGCAAAATGAAGAAGAAATATTTAAGATTCTTATAATGAAAGGATGTATAGGATACATGTACAGAATTAGAAACATTTTCAGATATTTGGACCCCACAGTGAGTGAAAAGAGTTTGTCTCTGCTACAAGCTGTTTGTCAATATTGCATTGAGTGAGTGTCAAGCGATGAGAGGTATTTGTTTAAGGAAAAAGAGTAAAGCACACTAGGAAATAATCCAGGCAAGACCTTCAATGAGCCAAAGAGCACAGTTTTCCATTATCTCAATACACCGGAGGAACTTCAAGATGGCACGCGCATAATCACGCACGGACACCCGCTCTAATGAAATGGCATTAACAGACACGATTGCAAACAAACAGATGATCACATGCACAATATTCAGATAGACAGATGTTTCCCATGGGAAGAGGTTGTGGCCTCCATTTCAATCCAATTTGCAAGGTGCACTTTGCATAGCATACACACATAGTGTATGGCTGTTTCTTCAGCCATGAGCCTTATGCATTTTTTTTCATGAATGCCATATCTCACCCAAGAAGGGCTTTACTAATGCTAGTTTCATAGTTAGCATTTTATGTAAATTAAATACTAACATTTAAATTGGTAGCACTTTAAGTTTCATTAGTTAACATCTGTAAACATGAACTGTAGAATGAACAATACTTCTACAACATTTATTAATACTAATGTTAATCTTAACATTATTTACATTATTAAAATCAAAAGTTGATTTGTTAACATCAGTTAATGCATTGTAAACTAACATTAAAGCAGCACTAGGTAACTTTTCAACCTTCATAGTATATTTCCAAGACTCTTGTGATGGTACATCGACTTAAAATAGGTTGAATGACACGTCTGCCATAGCCTGACGGGGTCTGTATCGTTTTTAATCGTACTTTAATACTTCGGGTTTCGGGTAGTAACCCGAGCAGCACAAAAAGAACTACAAAATTCGACTGCTTTACGGCAAAGGCTACCTCACTTCCCACAACACGTCCTCACATGCTGTTGGACTTGTAAATAACGTTATATTGCTTATATTGTACATCACTCGGACAAGCTTTCACTCGTTGGTGTGAGCTAAAAAGCACCTGGCGTTCTTGTTGATGGATTAGTAGACATCTTCAGAGGCTAGCTGTGCTTGTTCGATGTCCGACGATTTGTAACGCGTTGTGTTTATTCCCCAATCGAACTCGTGTAACTGTCTGTCACATGTTCTACCGTCCACAGCATTACTTGATAGACAAAAATAGGACAAGAATGAGCATCAAACAGAAACAACCCGCTTACGGGGTGTTCGAGGCGCACATACAATACAGACTGCCAGTTCAACAGGGCGCGCGCAGCTCTTAAAGGGGCCACACCTTATTTCCACTCGTTATAGCTTCCATCCGACTGAACAGGGACCGGTATACAGGGGATCAGGCCGTGAGTGAAGAGACTGCTGCGTGAGTGGTATTTACGACAGTAACGTTAATTACAAGTATTCCACAGCGACTCTAGGGGTCGTTGTTTGACCAAAACGGAAATCTTACCTAGTGGGGCTTTAAAGACTGGATAATCCTGATTAAAGAAACTATACTTCTGGAAAAGATCGGATATATTTTAAAAGGTCAATCTAAATCATATAAGAAGTTGTGGACAATTCCTTTGAACTGTCTTGACATTGATTATAAGTCTTCTATGTATACTTAAACGCTCACGTGATGATTCTGAATATGACCACACTGCTGTTTTTCCTTTTCTTTTAAAGCTATTAAAGACCTCTTCACTACCGTGAGAGAAACTGAAGTGTGTGTGTGCCGCAAATGTATTCATTCATGAGCGTCTGACCGCGGCCCATTGAGGCATGCATAATTAATAAGAAAAGGGAGATAAAAGCAGACTGAAGTTATTTTTTCCTTCTAGATGTAAGTGTGTGCGCTGCCTATCAGCATGTATGTCTGTTGCCTGTGTATGTGCATGTGTGTTAATAAGAGTATGGGAGATAAGTCAGTTGTGTTCCTCGCAGTTATAGCCTTTCTAAAGTAAGACAGGACAAATAGATGGTAAATGTAGGCCAACTCTCTCCTGCTGGCCACTAAATATTTATCACATATTACACATCCAAGCCCTGCAGCTTCATAATGCACATGAAATACAGACAAACACTGCTCTAGACTGTGCTTAGAGAGAGAGAGAGAGAGAGAGAGAGAGAGAGAGAGAGAGAGAGAGAGAGAGAGAGAGAGAGAGAGAGAGAGAGAGAGAGAGAGTAAATGTAATTTAAATAGTGGACTTGTAACTGAAAGATTGGAAAATGAGAAGAAAGGAGATATGATATGTGTGTGTGTCCACAGGGACACTAAACTCATCCGCTTCTTCCGCCCATCCCCATGGGTGATCAGCTATGCAATGACCAAATCGAATGCATAACGTACTGTCTCCAATCTACACGTCACACAATGCAAGAGAGTGAAAGACGATGGGTTTTTATCAAACTGAATGTAAATTAAATGAGAATACACAAAGGCAACCTTGAAAACTGAGAGCCATCTCATGTGAGCTTTCAAATCCTTCTCTTTACTTGAGGAAAGAAAAAAAAACAGCTGAGAGGAGAAATATAAATACATTAAATTTTTTCCCTTTTCATCATTTAAAAAAAAAAAATTCTATACAAATCTCGGTTTGAAAAAGTTGTGGCTTTGTGGTTGAGCAACAATGGATCGTTTCATCCATTTGTCGCATTAATCGTTAAAGTGTACCTTTTTTCAAAAAAGCTATTAATTATTAAATTAGTTCAAACCAATAGTAAAGACGCCTATTAATCTTTACATTTTCAGAAGGAATATCAGATGAGAAACATCAGACAACATTTTTCCTAGAACGAGAAACCTTCAAACTTCAAAAGGGAAAAGAGACCAAAGGGATACAGCTTATTTAAGAGGATGAGTAGAGAAAATATTGGACATAAGTGTGTAATTCTCTAACAGATCTGCCACTATAAACACTAAAGTGACATCACTGTTATACATTCATTACAGTGACGTGATTGACAGGATGTATCCGCTACAGTGCTCCACAAAGAGCTCAAAGAGAAAGGAAAGATGGACAGATATTAGAAAGATGTGTGTGGTTCAAGGTTTGCCTACACTGTGGGAACCAAAGTCCCTACAAGGACAGTAAAAGCTGAAATCATCTACACTGTGGAGACCAGAAAATGAGGACAACCACTTAAATAAAAATGAATAATGCAACCCAGGCTCATTGGAAAAACGTGCCTATGGCAACATTTCTGCCAAATAATATTGCTTCTTGCACATTTCGCAACACTTTCAAAGTGAAATATCTGCTTCGCAGCATTAAAAGTGTGTTACATTTTTTCCAAAACCAATAAACGTGAATCTGGCACCGTTTCATTATGTTGGTTGTTTTATGCATCGTGGCAGTGAGGAAATGAAATGTCTGTTGGTGCTAAAAGGTTTATTAAGATAACACACCTACAGTACAGTAAATCTTATCCTAAACCTAACCGAACGTGTTAACAAAAGCAAACGTGAGATAAAAAACGCATCCATGCCATTGCTTGCTTTAGCTTGCTTCAACAATGTTCACTTCATGGGACTCGTACTTGAGTATTCCGCATTGAAAATGCAATGCTGTACCAAGTGAGCTACTGAGTAATTTCACTACAGTTAAGCCTTTGTGGTTTGAATGGGCCTTTACATTTGCCAAAAATATAACTTTTATTTGTACAAACAAGCAAGCCCAGCCAAGCCCAGGTGAGAAAAAGTAACTTAAAAGTAACGTACTTTCCAAAAAAGTAACTAATGCAATTAGTTACATTTTTAGGGAGTAATGTAATATTGTAACACATTATTTTTAAAAGTAACACCAACAGTGGTTATATGATGATGCACACGAGAGAAAATGGGTTAGTTTACACATCATGCATTACGGTATTTTAAGGTCTCACAACATTTGTGCTAGGAACCATGCAAAAATAACTATCAATTTGTCCCTGTAATTATAATTTGTAAAAAGGATTGTTGTTGGTATTTTACTGTGTTAATTTCAGAATAAAATAGTACAAATATGTTCTATATATTGTTTAATTAAAATTAAATTATATATATGGGTTGTAGGCTCAAAGTCTTCACATAAAAATAGGGGTGTCCATTTAAAAACATTCATTTTGTAAAATGAATATAAAAACATTCAAAAACTTATTTAGGACATTCAAAAGATGAATGTGTTTTTAAACAATGTGTAATGATTAATGTGTAATTAAACAAACAATATATTGGTGTCTAAAGCGACGGTTTGCCTACTCATCTGCCAAAATAATGTTATATCTTTTCAATATTAATTATCAATAATAGGTTTTATTTAATTTTTTTTATTTATTTTTTAGCAAATATTGATGCATATATGTGACCCTGGACCACACACATGGATAAATTTTATGAAATTGAGATTCATACATCATATGAAAGCTGGATAAATAAGCTTTCAATTGATGTGTGGTTTGTTAGAATATGACAATATTTGGCCGAGATACAACCATTTGAAAATCTGGAATCTGAAGGTGCAAAAAAATCGAAACATTGAGAAATCGCCTTTAAAGTTGTATTTATGTTCACAATTCACTGCATTCACTCACAAAAATACATGTTTTATATATTTACAGTATGAAATTTACAAAATATCCTCATGGAACATGATCTTTACTTAATATCCTAATGATTTTTGGCATAAAAGAAGAATGGATAATTTTGACCAATATAATGTATTGTTGGCTATTGCCACAAATATACCCGTGCGATTTATGACTGGTTTGGTGATCCAGGGTCACATATATTGATCATTGATCAAATTATTCATAATGAATGTAATTAAAGAGATAAAAGTTAATTAATTGACCGCCCTAATAAAGACAATAGAAGTGTGGTATTTCCTCATTTGGAGAGCCAAGTGTGTGTGAGAGAGAGTGTAGTTATGCTACAGTTCCTCCCTATGAAAGCCACAGACAGAGACATGCCACTAGTGACCTCCATTGCAGCTACTGACCCAATCACTCTGAGCAGAGGAAAAGAACGAGAGCGAGAGGGAGATTGGATAAGGGGAGGGGAAATCTAGCATGTCTGATTGTCTTTTCTTGACCCCCTACCTCATCTCCAGCTGTACATCACAGATTGCATCTGCTTAGGGGGCTTTCTGCACACGCTCAGAGCGGTGACTTCCCACATGATTTACCGTTCCATATCATGCACACCTGTGCTAGGTAACTCATTAGTTGTGCCCTATCTTTTGTGTAGATTCATTGTCTGAGTTATCACTGGCCAACAAACTAAATGGATAACACGGCACAGCTGGCCTTGATGAGAAGGCCTGCGAATTAGAATAATCGAAAAGAAGAGAAATGAATGAGTAAAGGGAAAAGGATGGGCCACAGAATGAACTGGTGCAGATGTGCAGTTCAAGTCCATGTGTGCGGACGACACTTTAGAGGCCAAGGTCCGCTGGGAAAGCAGTGTGTGTGTTTTTGTCCTGATTAGTGCACAGCAGATGTGCAATAGTAGGGAGCACAAAGCAAGCTGAGAAAAAAGGTCCCAGCCAGCCTGCCATTATATTCCAGTACATCTCTCTCTCTCTCTCTCTCTCTCTCTCTCTCTCTCTCTCTATAGAGAAATAATTATGCTAACAGTTGTGGCCAATAAACTGAGGCCTCTTTAACCTCAACTACACATCTCCCAGTGTCTATATGAATCAACATCAACTACAACTTTTTAATTGGAAACTCTGTTAGGGTATCTTACAGTTTCTTTAATAAATAACTAATGAATATGAAATATGAAAACATAAATGTACTTTTTTAAATGTAATATACTGTGGGGTCAAAAGGGGGCAGATAACACTATATAGCATAACTAACACACACGCACACGCACACACACACACACACACACACACACACACACACAAACACACACACATACACGCACACACATAAACTTACACAATATGCAACTTAAAATAAAAATTACGAAAAGCTAAAATATTTTAAAAATGAGTATGTAATAATATGATATAACCTGATGATATTGTAACATTGTGATTTAAACACATTTAAAGGGTTAGTTCACACTCAGGTTGTTCCTAACCTATAAGACTTTCATCTTCAAAACACAAATGAAGATATTTTTAATCAAATCTGAGAGATTTCTGTCCCTCCATTGACAGTCCATGTAACCACTACTTTGATGCTTCAAAAAGTTCATAAAACTAATCCATCTGATTTGAGCGGTCTAGGCTAAATTTTCAGAAGAGACACGATCGCTTTATATGAACAGTTTTTATTTATGCTTTTATTCACATAAAAGCATTCATCAACGCACACATCAGATATGGTAAATGGAAGACCAACAAGGTTCATTCTCGTGCATTAAGCAAGGACAGGTGAGCTTCTGTTTATGTTCGCTGATCAATGTTTATATGTGAATAAAATTCGATCTGTTTAATTTATCATATAAAGCGATCCATTCTCTTCAAAAAATTTGGACTTAACCGCTCAACTCATATGGATAAGTTTTACAATCTCTTCATGAACTGAAGCGTCAAAGTGGCAGTTGCGTAAACTGTCAATGGAGGGACAGAAATCTCTCAGATTCCATAAAAAACATCTTCATTTGTGTTCCGAAAATGAACAAAAGTCTTACAGTTTTGAAACAACATGAGGATGAGTAATTAATGACATAATGTAAATTTTTGGGTGAACTAACACTTTAACAAATAATATTAGGTTGCACTTTATTTTAAGGTGTCATTGTTACAGTGTAATTATATTTAAGTACTGAGTAATTCTAATTTACTACATGTACTTACTATAGGGTTAGGGTAGGATTTGGTTTTGGTTGAGGGTTAATTGCATGTAATTATGCATAACTTACTGTTATTACTACGATAAGTACATGTTACATATGTTACAAGGACACTGTAAAATAAAGTGTTACCTAAAATTATTTTATTAGTGACCAAGAAATAATAAAGAATCTTAAATGTTTCTTATTCATCCATGTCAAAATGTTTCTTTATGTGTTACATTTGTCAAAATCCTAAAGCTTTGTGTTTATTACCAGGCTTAAATTAGATGTTTAATCCCAGATGTGGTCTCAGACTTTTGGACCCCAGTGTAAATAAATTTCAGTCAAAAGTCAAAAATAGTTCTAATCATACTTATAAACTTCAGCAGTATTGTAACATTTAGTGCAGGGATGACACACTGAAATGAATTGCCCCTTTGGACTAATTCGCTAAACTTTCCTGCAGCATTCATGAAAAATGTGTTTCAATCAGTCCCCAACATTGGATAAAAACATAGATCCTCAGAGTTTCTTTTGGTTTGAGATAAGAGATGGATAAACTAACCATGTCAGAAAAAGGCCACATCATCATCACAGCTGGATTCTGCTGTAATGTAACGGTTTTTCAACCACAGCCTTAAGGGTACAGCACAAGCTGTAATAGAAATTGGGGAAAATAACAACAGCAACAACAAAAAAAGCAAACAGTCTGACTCAAACTGAAAACTGAAAATCAATTTTAATTAAATAAATAGGTCGACATAGCAGTTCTTTGGAAAAGGGTTAAAGCAGGACCTGGGCCTCCCCGCAGTGCCATACATACACACGATGTTGTAATTGATCATACTTAAAGGGCACAGCAGGCATTCTTCTGTGTCCAAGTCACACTGGACAAACGAAACATGTGTTTTTCTTTCTGTTGTGCGTGTATGTGCACAACTGATGACATGGTGAAAGCATAATAGCTGCAAATGAAACGAATACAGTATACCGTTAAACTCATTGCATCACACTCCTCTAATAATGCATCACAATGCATCATCACTTAATGACCAATAATGAGCCACAGTCATTAAGCTATTCTGCCTAATAATCAAACATTAGAGTTAAGGTGCAGTCACACTAGACTGTCTTACACAGACTATTATGTTGAACTAAAGTGTTGGTCTTTTCATCAACATCTGATAAACATCTTAAAAAGAGCAGATTTTCATACATTATAAATCTTATAAGTCACAGCATCTGTAGAATGTTATTACGCAAGGAACATGTTAACAATGTGTATATCAATGTGATAAACAAATGCGCTAAAATGACTATGAGTGAAAATAAAGGTGGTGCATCTTTGCAGGTTAAATTTAAACAATATGGGTAGGATTTTATCCAGTGACAAAGAATAGAAAGCAATATGCATTAACGTAATGTGTTCTGCTGGAGAAATTAAAATACGTCCTCACTGTTAAATATGTTGTCAGCCTTAGTAAGGCAGCAATTACTTAATAAGCCCTATCTAGATATGAGGGCATTACCAAATGAGGTCTTAATATAATTGAAAAATTCACATGATGTAAATTAACGTGTAAATTAACCTCATACTACTGGTCAAAAGGTTGGAATAATAAAGTTGTTTTAATGTTTTGGAAAAAAAGCCTCTTATGCTGCAAAATGCAGTACAAACAGTAAAAATGTCAAATAATATTACAATTTAAAATATAAATTATATAATATATAAATATATAATATAAATATAAAATATAAAATATTCTATTTTAATATATTTTTAAATAAGCTATATTCCTGTCATGGAAAAACTGAATTTTCGGCATCATTTCCATAGTGTCAAATGATCCTTTAGAAATCATTCTAATATGCTGATTTTGTTCTTAAGAAACATTTATTATTATTATTAATAAAAAAAAAAAAAATATTCAGCAATGATCCATTCAATTGATCAAAAGTGACAGTAAAGACATTTATACAATTACAAATAAATCAAATGCTGTTCTATTTTTAACTTTCTAGTCATCAATGAATCCCGAAAAAAATGTATCATGGTTTCCACAAAAATATTAAGCTACAAAAACTGTTTTTAACATTAATAAGAATAATAAGAATAAATAAGAAACCATTATTAAAAATTAAGCACCAATAATATTAATTGATAATAACTGAGCACCGAATTAGCATATTATAATGATTTCTGAAGGATCATATGACACTGAAGACTAAAGTTATGGCTGCTGAAAATGCAGCTTTGCCATCACAGGAAAAAAAAAAATTATATATTTTTTTTTACAAATATTTAAAAATAGAAAGCATTAATTAATTGTACGCACACGCACACGAACACACACACGCACACACACACACACACACACACACTATTCTAGTACTACATTATAAATATAAATAGACATGAAAGCAAATTACAGTATATTGCAGTATAATATACAGTATATACGGTACCACAATATCATCACAGTACTTCTTTTGAGGGTAAAATAGCGGTAAATCCTTTCAGACTTCCTATTCATTGACTGTCATAGTATTCTCAGAATAAGATTTAAAGGAGTTAAAATAGTTAAAGATTTAAAAGCAGTTCTCATTAAGAACCCTTGGTGTAAATCATATTTCCCACTGGTAAGAGAAGGATTAATCAGATTTAGAAGCCCTGGAAATGGACCAGAAAATCATGCTAAATTAGACATCACTTTTTATAAGTGCCAAGATGGAATCTCTGTGGGGCAGGTGCCATTAATAGCCACCTTTGTTCTGGAGCTCAGATCGAATAGAGAAGTCTATGTATGTTGCAGTTGAGTGCGTTTGTGCATTAGAAGCAAACTGTGAGAGACATGGATCAGCATCCTGCTCCACATGCCTCTCTGCAGTGCTTCAGTTTCACTTATTTTCCTGCTCTATCGTCACAGATCCTTCACTGCAGTTCTGCTTCCTTTGTCACCAAGTGAGCCGTTGCACCTCTTTCTCCTCACTTCCCTTTCTAATCACCTCTAAGAAGGACACTTCCACCAGCTCGCCACACTCAATCTCCACATCCACTGCAATACAGAAACCAGCTTTTAAGGGTGTCTTGGGTTTCTTGAGAAAGTATATGCATTGAAGTGTCTATATGTATGTTTTGTATATTTTATATACATTACCATTCAAATGTTTGGGATCAGCACGTTTTTTGTTGTTGTTTTGTTCTTTTTTGTGTGAAATAAATTTATACTTTTATTCAGCAAGGACACATTCAACTGAAAGGGACAATAAACATTAATATCATAAAACAAAGCTTTTACATTCTTCAATCCTGAAAAAAAGATCAGTTTCCAAAAAATTGTAATAACAATAACTTATAATAATAAGAAATATTTTTTAAACACCAAATCAGCATATTAGTATGGAAGCTTGTTTTCGCCACAGAATTAAAAAAAGGGAATTGCGACTTTTTACCTCACAATAAAAAAAATTTCTCTCATGATTGTGAGTTTACAAAATTGCGTGATATAAATTAAGGCGTGATATAGATATAGTCGCAACTGTGTATACAGTCAGAATTGCGAGATATAAACTTGCAATTGTGTGTTGTATAGTCAGAGTTGCGAATTTAATTCTCACGATTGTAAGTTTATATATCGCAATTGTGACTTTATAACACTCAATTGTGACTTTATATCACGCGATTCTGACATTATATTTCGCAATTCTAAGAAATAAAGTCAGAATTGCAAGATGTAAAATCACAATTGTGAGATAAAAATTATCTCGCAATTATCTTTTAAAATGTTTTATTCTGTGGCAAAAACAAGCTTCCATATATTAGACTGGAGTTCAATGGCTGCTGACAATTCAGCTTTGCCATCAGAGGAATAAATTATATATTTAAAAATAGAAATAAGTTATTTTAAAATGCTAAAATATTTCACAACATTACTGTTTTGACTATTTTTGTTCAAATAAATGCATCCTTGGTAAGCCTTTTTGAAACATTTGAACGGAATAATGTATGTAATAAAGAAAATTCTTATTGATCTACAGAACCAGCCAAAAAAACATCTAAATATATGCTGTATAAAACGTGATTAACTGCTAAAATTAACATTATTTTACACAATAATTACCCAAAAGGAAAAAAAGAAAAGAAAAAAGAAATGGGAAATGGGGTGGTCATTTGGGTCAAATTGTGTGTGTGTGTGTGTGTGTGTGTGTGTGTGTGTGTGTGTGTGTGTGTGTGTGTGTGTGTGTGTGTGTGTGTGTGTGTGTGTGTGTGTGTTTGAAGCCTGATGAATGAGGACAGGATTGGCAGAGTGGAGATTGCTTTGTTACACACTGTCCCTCTCATTCCTTTGATTAATACAGAGGGCAGGCAGCCACCGAACAAGGAGCGAAGGAAGTATAAAGAAAGAGAGGGATAGTGTGTACACTGCCACCAGCACTCTTGTTAAGAAACACAGTAGGTTTGCAAGCAGTGCATAAAAAGTCTCCTGTGTAAACTGAACACACACTAAGACGTACTGTAACAATACATGGCATTTCCATCCACACAGACTCGTGCAGGTGCACATACACCACACACACAAAGACACGCGGCCACACATATAAAGAAGAACTCCCTCAGAGCGCAAAGACAGATTCATCAGGAGAGTAACAGAGAAAGGAGGCATGAGCGAAAAGCAATTAAAAAGAAAACTCCTCCACGGCCCCACCTGTTTCACATCAGACAGCCCACTCGCTCACTCCCTCTACCCTGGGACGCTTGTTTTCCCTGAGGAGAGGAGCCCGATTAGAGAAATGCCACGACAGTTTATTAGTACTGACTTCAGCATTCACTCTTAACTACACAGATCATCTTCCTTATAATTAAGATAAGATCCAACAGATGTTTTTGAAAAAAGTCTCTTATGCTCACTAAGGCTGCTTTTATTTGATCAAGAAATATAATAAAGGAGTAATTTTGTGAAATATTTTGACAATTTAATATATTAAAATGTAATTTATTTCTGTGATGGTAAAGTTGAATTTTCAACATCATTACTCCAGTCCTCAGTGTCACATGATCCTTCAGCAATCCTTTTAATATGCTAATGTTGGTTCCCAGGAAGTATTTCTTATTGTTATCAATGCTGAAAACAGCTGTGCTGCTAAATCATTATTAAATGGAATTCAGATTTTAAAACCCTTAAATGCATGAATGTTTCGCCAGTCTTTATTACATATTCGGGTCTTTAGCGACCCAGATCTATATCTAACACGGATGGATCTCTACCTGTCGTGATAATATAAATTTCTCCTGATATTAGAGTAACAATTACAGAGGAATTAAATAAAGCATATTTTGTTACCTTTTGGAGCTTGGAAGTGTTCCGTTTGAGCAGATGTGTTATACCATCATCACTCTCCTTGTCAGAGCTCATTTCACAAAACATTCAGCATCTGCCTCATTTTCGCCATCTCAAACATATTCTCAAAACTATCATTTTGATCATCTTCAAAATCAATATTTTGATCGCTGACAGCTTCTTCACCAGATCCACCATCAAGTTACATTGACACTAATATTTGATTGCGTTCAGTACTTGCTCTGCAGTAAATCGCTGAGCCATTTCAGGTTTTGCTGATGATACTTCCTATTCTTTTGTTTTCTGCCTGCTGTAATTATAAGTAAAATGTCACTTCATCATTGTGTACAGTATAAGACTTTGCCACCTTGTGGAATAAAGGTGAACTACACTTATTTAGTCATCAAAGATTCAATTATTGTTGTGTTATACACCTTGGGTCGTTAGCGACCCTATACATTTTTTTTTCTACAAAAAAGAATGGGAAAACAGGAATTCTTTAAAAAAAAAGGTTTTACATTATACTGTTTATAATAAATTTAATGAGATATACTAAGAAGGTTGACATCTATGAGGATGAGGGTAGTGAATGAATGAGGATGAGGATAGTGAATGACATCCCGAGTCACTAAAGACCTGAGGTATGCTTTTAAGGATTAAAAAAAGAAGAGGTGCCTTTGTATGTATGAACTGCATTATTAATGCATTTTTTTTAAATGAACAAAACGGGTGTCATGCCATAGATAATTTTTTGGGGGGAGGTTTCATATAAAATCGCTTCTGATTGGCATTAGTGTCAAATATTGGCAAAGCAATAAGCATTCAATTCATCCGTGATTGCTTTCATTGCTTTCACTTCCTCTGTCTAAACTACCATCATATTAGATTGATGTACATGACACAAAACTATGAAATGCAGCCAGTTCAATTAACAGCCTCATTTTATGACATTCGCTCCCCCGCTTTCTCTGAAGCAACTCCATCTGATGACCTGATCATAAAAGCAAAATGAATTCAAAAGAACCCTCCTCCACAGATACAGCCATAATGCTTTTAACATGCACATTTAAAATGACACAATGCTTGTGCAGCACTTGGTTTCCATCTCTCAACCATCAAAGCATGCCTCTATTGTTACCTGCCCACCACAATGCAGCGACAAGGGCTTCCACTGCTGAAGCGGAAACAAAGAAATCCCATTTATAGCTCGGAAATGTGCGGGATTGCAGTCCAAATAAACATCTTATCACAACAATGATGTAAAGCCAAACATATTACTCTGGAAATGGATTTAGAAAATTCACAGTTTGGATGGTCAGATAGGCGGCTGCTTCTGAACACAGACAAATAAATGGTGAAAAATGTGGAAGATGGGGCGGATAACATTTTATGGCTTGATAAAGGCAAGCTAATCCTTTACCGTAGGATTCACTCCATTCCAACAGCTAACGGATGAACACTGGAAGATATGCTTATCTTTACCGGAAATTTGGGGAGTAGGAAATGTTCCATACATTATTCTTCATAGGCCTAGATTCAATTCAATAATATAGTTAAAGCAGTCAACAACTTACCTGTATTTTGAGCATACATTAATTATAATTAAATCATCAAGTTAACTTAATCATACTACAAACTATTCTGCCACATTAAAAGAGAGAAGGATTACTAATTGGTCACAGTTGTGTGGTTGAACTGCAAAGACTAATTAATGACAGTTTCTCAGAGTAAACCTACATTAAAAATCGACCCCCAACTCAAATATGGTTATGTATTTCATTTTGTCAGTTTGATTGGAGCCCTTCTTTTTTTCAGGTGGCGTTTACCGCTTAGGGACATAAATCATTGGTTGGACAGCAAACAAAGAAGGCTCTCTCTGTCTCTCTCTTTCTCTCACTTCTCTCTTTCTCTCTCTCTCTCTCCACACACTTCTTTCAACCAAATGATTAATGGAACATAAAACACATTCATCATCACTAATGTCGTTTTCCTTAAGACGCAATTTGTGCTGACCCAGGAAGTAAAAAAAAAAGAATAAAAAATAGAGATGGTGAGACCACATAATCAGCCAGACCTTCAAATACAGAGACATAAAAAGCCATTCATGCATGTGCATGATATGTAGGGGGGCATCCGTTTCATCCAGCCATTAAAGAGTTATTAGTCCTGGTAGACTGTTGGTTGATCATCTCAACAATTTTCAGCATCCGTTGCAGAACTCATTACAACTGCACAGTGGGACGTGCAGGTGTGCGCTTGACATCTGGACATGCTTTGTTGCTTTGACAGAGTGGAGGGATGATCATTGCAGCCCAGAGTGTTTGTAAAATGTAAAACAGGCAGGATTTGCAGTTCCACTCTGTCTTTGTGTGTGCATGTGCATATTGTGGCATAGTTTCTGCCTTTTCGCTCTTGCTATGCCTCTCACAGGGCAGTTATAACTAGGCTGTCAGGGAAAGGACTGCACTATCCATTAACCTCTGGCCTCATGCCTCCTGCTGCTGATGGAAGACATAACCTGAATTACAGGGGTCACTTCCAGCTGCTGACACTCACTCCTTCGCATACAATGTGTCCAGTCTAGCTCTCGGTTCTCTGGTCGGAACTCTCTAACAAAGAACAGTGAGCCCACCTACAGAGACAAAGATAGTTCCAGCTCTCAAACAGCAGCTCCAAATGGAACGGAAAAATAACTAGATCAAATAATTCAGTGTGCAAATCAGTGTACGAATAAAGACCAATCACAATGGAAATGTTATAACGACGGCATCACTATCTGCTACATTTGGAAGGACGAGCATTGTATCATTGCAAAGTTTTCAAAATGTACAACCTGATGACATGGATTCACAAAGTGTTGACATACTGAAACAGGAAGTCTAGGTGGGACATCCGGCGAAGGGCCGTCCAACTGATTTGCTACTTGCTACAGTTGCTAGTCAGTTGCATGTGGTATTAGGTGGAGGGTCGTTCTCAAGTAGTGTAAGGCCACATCCACACGAAGCCAGAGCTTTCCCTATCCGATCTTTTTTTTTCCCGTTCAAAAAAAAAATTCCGTAAACACGGCGTCGTCTCAAGAAATATCTGCGTACACACGAAACCACTGAAACCGACTCAAAACGATGTAGTATACATGCCAGACCAGTATGTGGCGCTGTAATTCTGCCTCAGACATACACTAAAAACGGAGAAGAAGACTTGGAGCTCGCGCATAAACCTTGCGCGCTGTATACAACAATAATATTAGGCACAGTAGCTTCTTTTTTTCTTTTTTCTTTTTTAATCAAGAACTTTGTTGAACAATATGAAAAACCATAAATGTAGTTGCTGTGACTTAACGGTGTCTGACTAGTTGACACTTGGTGTGATGACATCATCGTTTCGCAAAATATACGGATTGGCCGTACACACGAAAACGCAAGGGCGGCGTTTTCAGATTTATCCACCTTGGGACCCGGTTTAAAAAAATAGCGGTTTCAGTCTCCGAAAACGCCGGATCCGTGTGGACGAAACACCAATACGATAAAAAATGTATACGTATACAGCGAAACGCGTCTCCGTGTGGACAGGGCCTAAGATAAGACAACATATTCTTGTGTTCCATTGTCCAAGAAGAAAAATAATATATTTTAAATGTGCATTTCCACTAAAAGTTTATTTTATTAAATAAACTAGCATACAGACAGCCTCAAAGTTAATAAGCCACAAAATGTATTATTAATCCTGAATGTCATAAAAAGTATGAAGTTTACAAAAGCAAAAACGGTTACACTTTAGGGGTCCAATTCTCACTATTAAATAGTTGCAAAATAGTTGCTTATTAGCATGCATATTACTATGATATTAGCTGTTTATTAGTACTTACATGTATAATGCACATATTAATGCCTTATTCTACATTATCATATTTTACATCTCTTAATCCTACCCAATTCATACCCAACATCTAAAGTTAACAACTACCAGTATACTAACTATTAATGAGCTGTAATTAGGAGTTTATTGAGGCAAAAGTCGGAGTTAATAGTTAGTAAATAGTGGGAATCTGACCCTAATCTAAAGTGTGACCGCAAAAACAAATACTCTACCATTCAAAAGTTTGGAGTCAGTAAGATTTTATTTAGCAAGGACCCTTTCAGTTGATCAAAAGAGACAATGCAGATATTTATAATGTTACAAAGATTTATTTGACAAAAAAATGCTGTTCTTTAAACTTTCTATTCATCAAAGAAACCTGAAAAATTTATTGCGATCTCCCAAAAAAATATTAAGTAGCACATCCATAATAATAAGAAATGTTTCTTGAGCACCAAATCAGCATATTAGAATGATTTCTGAAGGATCATGTGACTGAAGACTGGAGTAATGGCTGCTAAAAATTCAGCTTTGCGATTACAGGAATAACTTATATTTTAACATATAGTAAAACCAAAAACAAATCTGTTAAATTATAATGATATTTCACAATATTACAGAATACACAATATTCACAATATGTTTTTTTTTTGTTTTTTTTTACTGTTATTGTATTTTTTTATTTAAAAAAAGACATAAAAATTAGTAACACTTTACAATAAGGTTTCATTTGTTAACATTATTTATTAGTATTAGTTGATGTTAATTTTAACATGTACTAATACATTATTAAAACCAAAAGTTTGTTAACATTAGCTAATGCACAGTTAACTAACATGAACAAACAACGAACAACTGGATTTTAACTAACATTAACAAAGATTTATAACAAATGTATTTCTCATTGTTAGTTCATACATTAACTAATGTTGAGAAATGAGACCTAATTTTAAAGTTCTACCACGGCAGTGTAGTTAATACTTAAGTTATCTACAAAAAAAAAAGAGTCCTTCTGAGACCCAGTTATAGCAAAAGAAAAAGTTTTAGCAGGGTCCTCATCTACTATTCAGTTGGTTTTTCCTCACTTTGAAGGCAGAGGTTGAGTCGTCACATTAAGAATTCAGCCCATGAAAAACGAATGCAGCATGGGTGTAAGGGGGCTGCATGCTTTTTTCAGTCTGAGATAAAAGCGCTCTGAGATGGCAGCATTGCATTGGGGGGTTCAACCTGTACATAAAACACAGCTGGACCTGATGTTCTCAGATCACATAGCAGATGTGGGTTGAAATTAGAGGTACGGTGGGATGTTTATGCAAACTAGGGGTTGTGCAAAGAGCGAGAAGAGGCAGACTCAACCTCCAGCCTCAGCAGGTGGATGCCGCAGTGGCCCCTGAGAGATCTCTCCGTTTGAGTAAGAGGCGTCAACTCGCTTTTTTTGTTGGAAAATAATGAGCGGGAGATAAAAATATGGGATGGAGAAAACAGATGAAAAGATTCTAAAGTGAGTGAGATGACAAAGTGCAAAACAGTGTGGCGAGCATAACTGCCCCCCCTACCATATGAGACTTTCTGAGGCTCAGGGTGGAAAAAAAAAGTTGACTGTAATTCAAAGTAAGACCTACGGTATGTCCCATGATACTCCATTAATATTTCCTTATGTTTCAATGATAAATCAAAGTAAAAACAAACAAAAAAACAGGCATTTGACGTAAGCAATAACTGTCTGTGGAGAAAGTCAATGCAGGATATGGCCTGAATATTTCAACATACTCTGCCTTCAGTGTCGTTAAACATTTAGGAACCAAATTACTTTTTTAGTTGCCAAATTACAAAACCACCTGATAGAGATGGTTGTTCAGACATGCTTGAGTTTATTGAGAGCTAAGACTTACATTTGTTCACTGACAGTAACAGTTCCTGGTTAATTTTGAATCAAAATATATATATATATATATATATATATATAAAAAAACTACTTGTGGTTCACGGAGGGAATCAGTTATGAATTGTTTGGAACGATTCACTGAGTAAACTGATAACTCGAGAGCGAGTTCAAGGCTGCGTCATGAATCTTTTTGACTGACTCATTAAAAAAGAATTGGTTCATAAGAGTAATTTGTTTACTAACTGGACATCACAGCTCTCATGTTCTTGCAGGAAACTTGATTGGTAATATATGAGGAAACCACATTTGGGCGCACAAAATGTTCTCTGGATTTGAAATTGTTGCAAATGTTTCATTTATTAGAAAGTGCAGAAGTGCAGATAATGGCAGATGTTGTTTTTGACATGTTCTACTAAGACCAATCTGTAAAGATTGGGAGTTCAATGTGTATCCTTCCAGTGCGGTGTGTGTCTGACTTTCCGACAGACAAAGAAATAAAGACTGTGTGACAAAGTGATCATCTGTGATAAAAACAGAGAAAGAGAGAGAATAAAGGTTGTTGGCTATGTGAGGGGGACAGACTGTTTATATAAGCCTGAATGTATGTGTGTGTGTGTGTGTGTGTGTGTGTGTGTGTGTGTGTGTGTGTGTGTGTGTGTGTGTGTGTGTGTGTGTGTGTGTGTGTGTGTGTGTGTGTGTGTGTGTGTGTGTGTGTGTGTGTGTGTGTGTGTGTGTGTGTGTGTGTGTGTGTTTGTCAGTTCCACTCAACTGGGGTTGTGATTCAGGCCTAGAGGGAGGCGCTGGCTGACAAGACTTACAGGCCACTGCATCACTTCTTACATAAAACACTTAAGGCAGGGAGAATAAATATGGAACTTTATCAGATATCATAAAACGTCTCTGAATCCATATTTTACTTTTATCTTGCACATCAAAAGGGCTGAACGGGAAGGAAGAGGCAGAGCAAAGATTGATGGGATTGGCATTTATTCAGAACGAGAATTTAATAACGGCGTTAAAGTGTGGGAGGGAAATCGAGAGGAAGTGAAAGAGAGCAAAACAAAAAAATTGATGGTGAGAGAGAAATATCACAGGAGAGATGCAGAGTTGTGAGTAGGGGAAAAAAAGAAGGATGAACGTGAAAAATGAAGCCAATGAAATGATTCTGAGCCAACCAACTTCAACGAGAGCTGGAATCCTCAAGCGAAAAAAAGAAAAAAGAAAGAAAGGAGGAGATCCATCTCTCTTACTGAAATGTTCACTAGTCCAAAGTTATAAAACCAGCTTTAAATCTTAAAATAACTGATTTCTATTTTAATATATTTTAAAGTATTCCATTTATACTGTACCTGTGATGGCAAAGCTGAAAAGTCTCACATGACATTAGTGTCACATGACCCTTCAGAAATCATTTTAATATGCTGATTTGGTTTTGCTACTTTTTACTTCTTTTAATTTTTTTATAATAATAAAAAAAAAAAATCAGGATTCAAATCTTTTATAACATTATAATAAATGTCTTTACTGTCACTTTTGATCAGTTAAACGCATTCTTGCAAAATTAAAGTATTATTTTTTTTTAAATTTTTTTTTTAAACGTACTGACCCAAAACTTTTGCATGGTAGTGTAGTATATCACTAATTACGTGCCATTAAGATAAAATTATTCATTTTGAAGAAAAGCCTAACCAAAAATGAAAAACCATCACACTTTATCATTTAAAATCGGTAAGACCTCTTTAGTGAACAAAATGAGATATTCATAATACTCTTACATAAAACACAATAAAATAACTCTTTATATACCAAGTTCAATCAAGTATATTGCAAGTCTAGTTAACTGCTTACATCTCTGTCATTAGCATCAGAACACTTAAAATATGGTTGTATGTATGCTTTTCTGGTAACTTTTTATCATTTTGGAGCTTGACAGCTCCAATTATGTTTTTGCTGTACGGAAAGGAGAAGCATGAAAATTCAACAAAATATCTAATTTTGTATTCCACGCCAACAAGAACAGTCATTTGAATTTGAAATGACATGTGGGTGAATAAAAGATGATTTTACTGCAGTATCCCTTTAACAGGAACTCCCACAGAAACAGTAGAAAGAGGCTTTAATATAGTTAAAAGCATTGAGTCTCCTGCTATGAACAGGCTGAAAGGTAAAATTCAAAGCGAAAAGAATGAAAGCGACAGATGCTATCCAGAAATCTTGAAAGACTAGTGCAAAGCAAAGAACCTTTGTGACTCGTGTGAAGCTAGGTAAAAGAAAGTGTACATGTGTGCAGCGAAGGAGCAAACAACTGAAGACGGAAGGAAATAACTCGAGGTTTGAGAAAGAACAGGACAGCTGAAGATCAGAGGGTGCAGGTGTCCTTGCCTGAGGGTGTAACTGCGCACTCCGCTGTGAGGGTATGTTAAGAGGAGAGCTGAACAGGTGCACGGTCCCATGTATCACTGGCACACACTGGCACAGGCCAAAGTCACAACATACTGCCCCAGTGAGGCATGACCAACAGGGAATACTGAGAGAGAAAGAGACACAACAAAGCAAGGCAAGGTATAGTAGGGCAATGAGGCAAACAGATAACAGAGATACCTTGGAGCAGAAGAATCTCTCTCTTTATACTTTGGGACAAGGATAAACTTCCATTTCTTTGTCCTTTTCTCCTTCCCAATGATCTCAAACGCACACTCGTGGATCATGCTTGGCTCTGGTAGACCTCTAATCCCTCTTCCTCCATCCCTCCCTCCCAAAGTCAGGGCAGAGGTGCAGGGCGACTGTGTTTGTGAATGTAATTAACCTTATCGGCACTGTGCAGCACTGACAAAGGCCGTATGTAAGGATAAAGGATCGCCAGCATTGTTCTCCAATGTTACTTGAGAGTTCAGCATGGCACCTCAGTGGACAAGTGTGAATTCAGACACATATACGGGTGTTTCTTCAACTTGAAGAGATACATGATAATTAATCATGTCATCGTTTACTCACCCTCATTTTATTCCAAAACTGAGTGACTTTCAGTCTTCTGTAGAACATAAAATAATTTTGTGAAATGTCTCAGTGTCCATGCAATGTAAGTTTCCAATGTCGTTTCCTTCTTAACATTCATCAAAATTCCTTCTTTTGTGTTATGCAGAAGAAGAAAAATGCAAACTTTTTTTTATTTATTTTTTTACATATGATAATCAAATCAAAGATTGAAATAAGCATAAACCATAAGATACTTTACTTATTTAGATAAGTTATTTAAATATATTTATTACTTCTTACACAAATTACAACTGTCTGTCATTTGTGGCATCATTTCAACCGCAACTAACAATTTAGAAATTTAAAATATTTTTTATTATAATTAAATGGTAACACTTCACAATAAGGTCTCATTTGTTAACATTAGTTAATGTATTAACGAACATGAACCATGAGAAATACATTTGTTACAGACAAGTATTTAATAATCTTTGTTAATGTTAGTTAAAAATAATAGTTGTTCATGGTTTGTTAAAGCCCCACTAGGTAAGATTTCCGTTTTGGTCAAACAACGACCCCTAGAGTCGCTGTGGAATACTTGTAATTAACGTTACTGTCGTAAATACCACTCACGCAGCAGTCTCTTCACTCACGGCCTGATCCCCTGTATACCGGTCCCTGTTCAGTCGGATGGAAGCTATAACGAGTGGAAATAAGGTGTGGCCCCTTTAAGAGCTGCGCGCGCCCTGTTGAACTGGCAGTCTGTATTGTATGTGCGCCTCGAACACCCCGTAAGCGGGTTGTTTCTGTTTGATGCTCATTCTTGTCCTATTTTTGTCTATCAAGTAATGCTGTGGACGGTAGAACATGTGACAGACAGTTACACGAGTTCGATTGGGGAATAAACACAACGCGTTACAAATCGTCGGACATCGAACAAGCACAGCTAGCCTCTGAAGATGTCTACTAATCCATCAACAAGAACGCCAGGTGCTTTTTAGCTCACACCAACGAGTGAAAGCTTGTCCGAGTGATGTACAATATAAGCAATATAACGTTATTTACAAGTCCAACAGCATGTGAGGACGTGTTGTGGGAAGTGAGGTAGCCTTTGCCGTAAAGCAGTCGAATTTTGTAGTTCTTTTTGTGCTGCTCGGGTTACTACCCGAAACCCGAAGTATTAAAGTACGATTAAAAACGATACAGACCCCGTCAGGCTATGGCAGACGTGTCATTCAACCTATTTTAAGTCGATGTACCATCACAAGAGTCTTGGAAATATACTATGAAGGTTGAAAAGTTACCTAGTGCTGCTTTAATAAGGGGTGGTTCAGTACCAACCCATTTATTCATAATTAATTTCCTCCCTAACATCAGTTTGGAGTTATATGTTTACATAGATAGTTTATCACAAACACCATTCCAAAAATCAGCAACCAAAGGGCATTTCCAGAGACAATGAAAGAATGGAGATTTAAAAAGTCATACAGATTTGGTTTGACATGAGATGAGGGAGAGTAAATAATGAAAATGTTCAGTTTTATGTGAACAATATTTGAATGAAAGATATTGTGATGATATACACTATACGCTAATAAAATATATATTTTTAATGTTTTGAAAAAGTTATTTTTTGCTCACCAAGGCTACATTTATTTGACCGAAAAATACAGTGATAACAGTTCTAACAGTTCTGAAACATTATAATAATAAAAAAAAATTATTCTGTTTTAAAATTGTTAAAATATAATTTATTTCTGACGGCAAATCTGAATTTTCAGCAGCCATTACTCCAGTCTTCAGACATGATCCTTCAGAAATCCTATGCTGATTTGGTGCTCAAGAAACATTTCTTCTTATTATCAATGTTAAAAATGGTTTAATATTTTTGTGGAAACCATTTATTTATTTTTTTTCAGGATTCTTTGATTAATAGAAAGTTCAAATGAGCAGCATTTGTTTGAAATGGAAATCTTTTGTAACATCGTAAAAATCTCAATTTAATGCCTCATTGCTAAATAAAAGTTTTTTCCATGGAAGTGTAAAATTGAGCAAAGTCAGAAACTTATTTCCTGTGTTTTTAACTTGTGTATACATTGTGTGGCCTATTGCTTTTTATAAAATTAAACAAAATACATTCAAAAAAGAAATCATGAAATGTATTAACATTAGCAATTTAAATAATTCTTCTGCCAAGTAATATAATTCATTAGATTAGCTATATGAGGAAAGCCGGTTTACGGTTGCCAAAACAACATGTTGCATTTAAAGCAGGGCTCAGTAGTTTCGGGATTTCTTCGCTGTATTCTCGCTTTTTGCTCGCAGGTTTCTCTCTAGAGCTCCCCCCACAGCTTCGGAATATATATTTGACAACACTGTCGAAAAACTCGTTGGCGATTCTCAGACACCAGAGGCTAGTAGATCAACGACATCAAAGCAGATGGGACATTCTTTAAAACGTCTTCTTCATTCGGGTTCGAACAGCGCAATAATGACAGCATTTTAGCAGATTTCTTTTGGCCGTAAAGCAATTGTTTACATCGCGAGACCACCTGATATCACGCGATACTTCCTGACGCGGCGGCCGGCGGCCCGCCGGCTCAAAGTTGCAAGTGCGTATTTTCCGCTCACGGGCACCAGGGGGGTGCGAAACGACCATCATTCAACCCGAAATAAGTAATATAACCATTCCAATGACTCCGAAGCTGTTCAGTTAAGGTAAAAAAGTTACTTAGAGCACCTTTAATAAAAGTGCGGTCACAGGTGTGCATTTATCGGTGCTCATCAAATTTTTATTTAGAATTGTTTGTTTTATATAAAAATTTCTCTAAGGGTCTGCTAATTTTTTACATAATTTTTATTTAAACTGGTTGTGAATAAGAACCGGTTCTCAATTCCAAACCCTATGTACCATAACCAGTGAATCTGTAATACTGTTTGCTCCAGACTTTTGTGTAATGACAGGTTAACCCTCATCATATAAACCTACAGCGCTCGCCTGACTCTTCCAGGTTTTTCATTTCTGATTCCTCCCTTTTCATCAACACTTTTCTTATACCACTCATCTGACAACACACAAATCTTTCCTTAGCTATATGAATCCTTTCCCTCTCCCTCTCATTCTCCTCCCTCATGGAGTGCTCTAATTGAAGAGGCATGTGCTCTACGCCCCTCTTGTGGGACTCTGTCATTGGCTGCTGGCAAAACATCCGAGGCCAGGCCCCTGCCAGGTGGCATCTTTTTGGGAAGGCCACACTGTGACTTCCCTCTCTTTTTTTCCCTGGAATCATCACCTGTTTTACTCTTGTGCTGTTTACATTCCTCTTTCTTCCCTTCTGCTCTCTCCTTGTTCTTTCTGTGAAATGTTTTACTCAGTCTGTGGAGATTTTGTAGTTTCACTTTTTTCCACTTTAAATATCTCACTATGTGTTCTTTTCTCATGCTTTCTTTGCAAATAAAATAACAACCCAGGCTCATTGCAAAAAAAAAAAAGGCTCATTTTCGCCTGTGGTGAAAATGAATTGTTCATTGAGTGGTGCTAAAAGTGCGTTCAGTTTTATCAAAAACTTGGGCAAAATAGTGTGGCTGTTTGGAAGTGACATGTCTGGTGAACGCCCCTAAAAGGTTAATGTTCTATTGCGTTTGAAAATAACATAACACCTATGCTCAACCCTACCATAACATCTGATAGTGTTAACAAAAGCAACATTTACTGAAGCAACCATGCCATTTTAGCTTGCTTCTACAAGTCTTTGAACTCTATTAACGTGATTCGCTCTGCAATGTAAGTGCAATGTTGTATCAGTTGAGCTACTGAGCAAGTTAACTATTTGAGGAAAGCCATACATTCGGTGAGATTATGTGATGGAAAGATAAAAATGTATTCATTTACAAATAATGCTCTACAATAAAAATCTTTGGAGGTCTAAACGTAGTATTGGGCAAGGAAATATGTGGAAAAAAGTCTTTATTAATCAATAATCTGCCCCTGTAATCATAATTTGTGTGAAAATTAAATAAAATTATAGTTGGTGTTTTATTGCATCTAAAGTTAATTTCAGCTTGAAACTGCAGTGAATTGTGTATATAAAGCCTAGGTACTTTTTTATGCATTACTACATGTTTTTAATATAGTAATAACAGTAAATTATAAGTACAAGTAACTAACTCTAAACCAAACCCTAACCGTAACTCTATAGTAAGTGCATGTAGTTAATGAATATTACTTATTTGAGTAAGTACCATGTAACTACGTCACCTTAAAATAAAGTGTAACCGAGACATGTTTTTCCAATGAGCCTAGGTTGGTTGATAAAATAAAGACATCAGTCCAGATAAGAACTATCACACATTTAATATGAGAGCTAACCCTTTTATCCCAGAGGGCTCTTCATGGTCTTTAAATTTACTGAGATGGTTCAAAAAAATTTGATAGATTGACAGTCTCACTCTTGGCATCACTTTCCCACACTTCATAATCATTTTAATCTCGGCCTGCATGAACCTGATAAAATTTGTGCGAACTATTGATTTGTGTAATGTATTTTCTTATCCCTTTAGGAATAGACAATGAGCACATAATCAATACTGAGGGAAGAGCTGGGTGGTTCTATCTATATGGACAATTGGTTTGGATAGTGCATCTAAATTCAATTATTTTCAATGACATATTTTGCCCATTATCTAAAAAAAAAAAATTTTTTCAAATGCATTGACGCCAGTGTGTGTGGGTGTGTGTGTGAGTGAAATGCTTTTTTGTGAGGCAGTTTGGAAGGATGCTGTGGTAATCTTTCCTGTGTTGAAGGGGGTGGGACCCGCTATCACATGTGATTGATAAGGATGTGGATTGTATGAATTAAAAAACTGTAGAGTGCGAGTGCGTGTGCGAGTGCGTGTGCGTGTGCGTGTTTGTGTGTGTGTGTGTCTCACCATAAGGCGAAATATCAGAAAGCCCCATTTTACTGCATTTGAATAAGAGTTCATACTTGTTCATGGTTGAGGTGGTTGAGGAGAGATTCCCTGATATGATTGTAAAGCGCTTTGGGTGTACAGTAGTATATGAAAGCGCTATATAAATGCCTCATTCATTCATTCATTCATTCATGGGGTTATTTGTGAGCATATACCTTTGTGTGTGAGCTGATAGTTCCGCTTCTTTCATCGCTCTAGCCGATGGCAGGGTCAAAGGCTAAACAGCCCTTATTGACACAGTGGAACCGAGCAGGTAAAGAAACAGAGGAGAGTTTCAATTTTACACTGTAATGGAGGAGGAGGCTATAGATGTGCGAGAGAGAGACAGAGAGAGGGAGAAAGGAGGATAAATCCTTCAAAAACATTCTGAAGATTTACTGGAAGAGACTAATCCCTTATCACTTTGGCAAGACCGTTGTAGCTGCAAGTCTTCATCTGTCTGACCGCTGCTCCTCCTCCTCCTCCTCCTCATACTCCAATTCCATTTGAGTGCCATCAGCTCTCTTTGTCTGAATCGTTGGTATTGTGCGCCGGGTTTTATGTACAAAGCTCGATTTACAGTGTGACATCACTTCATAGGAGATGAAGGGAGTGTTATGTAGAAGCACTAAGCTGGATCTTTATTTCATGCTGTCTTATATCTGGATTGTAATGTGTGGAATGTGCACACAAACCTTATTTGATTTCAAAATTCAATCTGGCTGTCCGCTGTCATTCTGCAAGTGATGTTATCTCATCCGTTTGTTCTGACAGTGTAGTCAATATCTGTTGCTTCTACATCGGTTGCTATAGTAATGAATTAAGACACACTGTTTGCTACAGTGCATAAGTAAAATAAGACCGCGACAATGAGTATATTCGCACATAGATCTTGATCAGAGGGTTCACACTGGGGTCTTAGGACCCCCAGTGTGCTGCAAGAAAGTTGAGAGAAAGTTGAGAGTTATGAAGTTTAACTGTAAAATTGATGTTGGAACAATATTTATCGTGAAAAGCTCTATACAAATAAATTTGAATTAACTAATTGTATATCTAACTGTTTTCTTATTGTAAGTGAAAAACAAGTCACTGTTTTTAAGATTTTTTTAATAGTCTGATTTAGCTTTAGTACAGTAACAACAAAGAAGCTAGTTATTAATTTGGCAGAACAAATGCCTTTCATTATGTCACACAGTACAAATGAGTGTCCCTTTATACATGAAAATTATAGGGTTTTTTTTTTAGGGGACAGTTTTATTTTAGTATTATTTATATACTACTCAGCTATTTATTAATATTTTGTAAAAATGTTATGCACCATGATCAATATTATGCACTCTGACATACACATCACGTCCCAAATGATGAAACAAAACTTGAAATCTGATCTAACATTCAGATTGAGCCCCTGTCTGGTTTGTGTGTGTATTGTTTGAAGTATAAATATTTCCAGAATCTTATGTAAGATCCCACTAGTGGACCAGTTGCACCATTCTTTTGTCCTTTCAAAGCATACAATTCTGTCCCACACACTTCTGTAGACTGCAGCACACAAAGGCTCATATATCTGGATCACTGAGACACTGTGGCTAGTGTGGCACCCCCTAGTGGTCACTGCGATATATTGCTCTGTGTGAGGTGCAATGCAGAACCTGATTTCACCAAGTACATTCTGTACATTCACAACAACATTCCAATTAACCAATCAGATTCGAGGGACAAGTTTACAGTTTGTGTCAAGTTTAGGCTTACAATAAGGGTTAGGTTCTTCTACATCAGTGCTATTCACTGGTGTAGAAGATTTTAGGGATAACTTGTGGGTAGGTTTAGGGGTAGGGATATGATTAGGAATACATTTTCAGACAGGAATGTGGTTCCTGGATTAACAAAATATGCTGACCTAGGAACACATCTAACTTGGCGAAGTCAGGGCGTGCGGATGATATAACGAAAGAGCAGGTCGCTGTATCGCACATTCAATGGGAATGAGCTATAATAAAGGGCAATTGTTGTAATGTGTGCAGAATATGAGTAAATAGTGCTGATAAGGTCCTGAATATGCTTTGGTAAGTCAGAAAATTAATAGGTAGACTTATTTTAATTTATGGAAAACTGGGCGTGAAAGGATATTTTTGTTCTCGTGTTTGTGGGGACTTACATGTTGTGTTTCCCACATTTTCAGTTAGCTGACCCCTGACTTTGGACACTTAATGGCTTTGTGCAGAAGTGCTGATCCATTCAGTAATTCCCTGTCATCCTGACCACAGCTTGTTAAAACACACACACACGCTCACAGGGCAATGAAAACCCGAGAAATTGCTTTCTGTCCTCTTAATAGAAAACGGATAAGATCTGATAGGCTCATGTGTTCTCAAGGAGCAGCTGGGATGGGTACACACAAGTTTTGTACGGTGACAGCGACACCCCCACAGTTTAACATAGTCTCGTACTTTACACTCATAAACGCCTCTAATGGGATCAACAATGGATATTAAGTGGTGATGTATTTCCCTTAGAGGTCCTTTACATGTTTTGTTTGCTTTGACCTTCGTTTTTGCAGATCTTTAGATTGTCTAAAGTTACCTGCAAGCTAATTAGCATGTGTTTGAACTGCAAAGCACTTGGAAAAATGCTTGCAAATGTGTAACAGCAGGCGCTATGTGACAGGCCTTCAGTGACGAGCAGTTTGGCATTCTGCTTTGAATGCGAATCTGCTGCATGACTTGACATAAACACAGCCAATCAGAAGATATAGGAAGTTTAATTCACTGTGCGTGTATATCGACGCATCCTTGTGTATGGATGTATCACAATTTAAGCTGATAATTATTTAAATTTTATGGCTAATAATAACTGATAAATGACAGATATTGAAAATGTTTGTTTGTCGAAGTAATTGAAAAATAAACCTTTAAAACAAACAAAAAAGTGTTTTAATATGGAAAACTATCCCTATCACTTTTAATCTAAACAATAATATTGTGAAATGTATTTATTAATATTAATTTAAAATAACTGTTTTCCATTTTAATATATTTTAAATGTAATTTATCCCATGTAATTAATGTAATTTCATTACTCCAGTCTTCAGTCACATGATCCTTCAGAAATCATTTTAATATGCTGATTTGGTGCTCAAGAAATATTTCTTATTATTATCAATGTTGAAAAAAGTTGCGCTTCTTAATATATTTGCTCAAACCTTGATATATTTTCTGATTAAAAGAAAATTCAAAAGAACAGCATTTATTTGAAATACTAATATTTTATAACATTATAAATGTCTTTACTGTTGCTTTTCAGATTAATGTGTCCTTGATAAATAAAAGTATTAAAAAAAATAACTTTTGAACGGCAGTGTATAATTGCTTAAAAATTAAACATTTTATTATAAACTTATGATTTATTTATTTATTTTAGTCATTTTAAAATGAGATTTAAGTATGAGTATTAGATTACAGCAAATGTAATCAAATTGAAAAATAGAAAAAAAAAATTAGCCAATTAGCCAATGTGATATGTGCATTCTAGCTATGTGGCCAATGGGATTTAACTGCACTTGTTGCTTTATTGTGTTGCCTGGTTAAGACACGGTTTCATTTTTATGTTTTTGTAGCTAAACTTATACTTTGTCATCGCTGTACATGGACTGCATATATAATAACAATTTCTCGAATGTAGCATTTGTATTGAAACAACAGCATCATTTTATTAGATTGCTTTGCCCATGTTCTGTCCTTTCCCTCTTGTTCCTCTGTTCTTTGCTGTCCCTCACCAATCAGCTTGTGCCTCACGTTTTGAGAAATTGCCTCAGTGATGTTTTCTGACAGTGACGTTAATTGAAGCACCAAACTCATAGTAGCCCTCCAATTGAAAGGAAATTTGCCCACCGCTTTCTACACAAAGCCAAACAACCTGTGACGCTTTCACGAACACACAAATATAAACGTGAAGGTCTTTGCGCACACGTGCAGTGCCATAAATGTACAGATCAAAGGGCAAAGTTTGGATATTTGAAAAGCATGGGAAAAACTATTGGAAAACACCAAGTCAGATGTCTTCGATGCCTACAGTTGTTTTCCACAGTGATTTAGAGTGTGCTGCGGCAAACATTATTTGGATATAATACAGTTATGGCGCTTTTCCACTGCATGGTACGGCTTGGTATGACTCACTTTTTGGTGCTTTTCCATTACATGGTACGGCTCGGTACGGCTCACTTAAATAGTACCACCTCGGTTGAGGGTCCAAGCGAGCCGTACCGATACTAAAATGTGACGTGTAAACACTGCAGATCGCTGATTGGTCAGAGAGAATCGTTACTAACTGCGTCTTTGGATTTGCGACACAAGACACCAAACCCGAACAAACAAACTTTTCCATCTTGCGGTGAAAAACATTCACATTCTGAGAATCAAGAACACCATTCCATCGATATGCTCCATTGCGCTCCTGTGTTGTGCATTTGTCGCGTTTACGATGATGCCGAGCCGGGCCGTACCATGCAGTGGAAAGCGCCATTACATGCATTTCTGCATGATTTAGTCATAAAAATTGACCTTACTTGCATCAATAGAGAAATGTTAAAATCAGAACAAATATGAATACATTATATTGTATTGTATTCTTTTCGCATTAGAGGTCAACCGATTGATCGGTTTTATCGATTAATCGGCACTGATAACCGATTGTTGGAACAAAATGGCAAAAATCCATTCGAATCGTTTTTTCCGCGTTGTGTCCATTGCATTATACAGTATGAGAGCGACCTCTAGAGGCAAAATAAAAACTATCACTTATGCTTCGTGGAGTTTGTTTTGATACGTAAGACTGCATGCTGCACAGAGCGGGACACTTCAGATACAGATTTAAAACAAATGAAACGGAACAGTACACTACCATACGTGTTTTCATAGTGATTTAGAGTGTGCTGTGGAAATCATTTACATAATACAGTTACAAGCATTTCTGCATGATTTAGTCATAAAATTTGATCTTACATGCTTCAATAGACAAATCCTTAAATCAAAACAAATATCAATACATTATTCACACATATGTTTTCCACCCTCCACTGCGAATGTTTACACATTGTGTTCAATAAAGACACAAAAATGTATCATTGTGTCTTATTAAAGCAGACTGTTGAAGATCAGATTAAATTGTATGGCCAATTTCCACAGAAATCCATGGTAAAGGGTTCACATACTTTTTCCTGCAATTATAAGCCATCTAACCTAAAATATCAGTCCTACATCTTCAGTTACGCTATTTTGCACTATATAGTTTACACACAGCTCCACATTAATCTTCTTTCTTATAAATCTTAGCTCACCAACCACTAAGGAATGTGAGGCTTCTAAAACAAAAGGAACAAGAGAGAGAGAGAGAGAGAGAGAGAGAGAGAGAGAGAGAGAGAGAGAGAGAGAGAGAGAATTATGATTCCTCCCATCGTGCTGTGACCTGTTTGCTCATTCATAAGGCGTCACTTGTCGAGGTCCATAGAGAAACCAGCAGGATGTGGAGCAAATAAATGCACTGTGTGTTGTTGGAATACCAATGCGCTCCGCCGTTAACATGTGCAGTCTCGAGCCTCCAAAGTCTTTGTGCCACCTGCATCAAAACCTCAGAGGAACTTCTCATTAATCTTTCTGTTTTTTTACATTTATTTTTAATCACTATCATCTCCCTCTTTCCTGTTCCTGTAGCCTCAACTATTATCACTATTGGATCACAGCAATTTACATACATTTGCATATGGTAGGTCAAGAGTAATGATGAGCCTTATCTGTTCCTTTACTGCAGATGCTTGATCTTTCTTGTTAGATTTAAAGTGTCTGATCTGATTGACATTTAAACTAAACCTTAATCATGGTGCTTTAACAAAACTTAAATCAGCGCAGCACAGAAACGTATTGCCACCTCGTAGCGTGGTTCTCCTGTGCGAAAATTGCAGCGGGGTACAACGAGGGGCCACTGCTGTGCAGATTAGTGCACAAATTACACCCATGCATGGGAACACCAACTTTTCCTGCTGTCAACAGATGCTTGTGTGTGAGATTCTGTTAAATAAACAGCCATTTCCTAATTACAGAAAGAAAAAACTGAAAAATAGTATGGGTATCTGTGTAGACATTGGCAGGTGGTACATCAGTGCTAATTAGTGTTGTCACTGGCGATAATTCACAAGAGTCTGCAAACAGCACTACAAGAGCACTACAGTTTCATGGACCTCATCATTCACATAATGGAGCAAAAACATCTTCTGTCAGAATTTCTCATCAGAGCACTCATTATTACGCAAATGGAAATTCAGTGTAAATGGATAGATCACGATGGCTTTATAAAACGCACACTGATGTAAACGAGTTTAACTATGTTGGTATTTGTCAATTCAGTTTCCTGCTCACAGGTGAAAGAAATCCCACCCTGAGTTCTATATATAGCTGTAACATTCAGTATAAGGAAGAAGACAAGGTGAAGACAAGGTGAAGCGAAACAGATCTAATTTGCAGCTTAACTTTATTTTACAAAACCAAAGGAAAATAATCCAACACAAGAAACAATTCAGCAGTGTGCTAGAGCACAGTCAACACCAGAAAATTAGCTGAACAAACTAGATCAAACTAACATGACAACATTGTCAACTAAAAACGGAAAACCTTTTCAAAGTGCAAGTTTTTGAAACCGATAATGTTATTGTAACAGTGTAAACATGCTTAGCAACTATGACAACATAAGGAAACAGGAAATTATACTATATCAACTAAAAGTTAATGTAAATTAAACTGAAACAATAACAGAACATGACAATAATAAAGTTAATTTATTTATTTTTTCCTTTTTTTTTCATCTTTTAAAATCATGAATGTCTGGGCACAAGACAAAGATATGTTTATGTAATTTCCATATAGTTGCAAGGGTGATGCATTACTATAATATGACCTTTAGACTTTTTTGCATATGTGAATGGAACGCTGCATCATTTGTTTTTTCTTTTAGCATTTTTTTCCTTTTTTTTTTTTTTTTTTTTTGTCATCCTGACCTTAACCTTTTTGAATAGGTAACACTTTTAAATAAGGTTAAAGTAGTTAATGCAGTGTCTAACAACGAACAATACTTTTACTGCATTTATTAATCTTGGTTAAATCTATATGCATTTTTAACATTTTAAGTTGCATAAATGAATATTAATTTATTATGAACCAACATGATTAATCATGAACAACAGTAGATAAATAAAGTGGCATTAACCTAGATTATCATATGCTGTAAAAAAGTCAGTTGTTAGTTTATTATACCTAATGCATTTACTGTGGAAAATTATTTTAAAGTATTACATTTGAATATAATTTATTTTGATAATATTTTACAAATTCCATATTGCATTTATTGTAATGGCTAATTTGTCTTAAAGGCTAGTCTAGTGTAATACAATAACAACAACAACATGCTCCGCTTCCACTTCACACCATTCTCGTACTCTGGCGATGTGCGGCAGGTTTAGTGTCCCAGGACACCATAGACAGGGTGTCATGTAAAGGTTTCTTACACATGAGCAAAGTGTCATTTACACTGTGCTCTGCAAGTTGGCAGCAAAACTAAAAATCTGACCCCATCAAGGATTTTATCTCTGGTATTCTGATCACATTTAAGTGGCCACATATAGAGATATATGGGCACTCTCCACAACTGTAACCTTAGCAGAAGGTCAATGCTCAGTGGAAGGACAGTGGAGACAGGAAGAGACAATAGTGCTTATGATACATTATGCACTGTATTTCATTCAGCTGGAGGACGTCATATACTGAATTAAAAAAATCCTTTGGGACAAAATGTTTATATTTTACTGGATTTAAAGGGATAGTCTACCCACAAATCATTTACTCACCCTCATACCATTCCAAACCTGTATGACTTTCTTCTGTTGGAGACAACAGAAGATGTTTTGAAGAAACTATTCAGTTTCAGTTCCCATCGACTTCCATTATATGGACAAAAAAAAAAAACACACAAAAAAACAATGAAAGTCAGTGGGAACCATAAATGTTTCGTTATCATTATTCTTCAACATATCTTATTTTGTGTTTAATCAGTGCATACAGATTTGGAAGAACATGAAGCTGGGTAAATTAATCTCTTTAATGTTCATTTTTTAATTTGTACTGTTCATTTTTAGTTCATTTGAGCTCATAATGTAATAACTGATGTTCATGTATACTTTAATGTAACTTTAAATGGTAAAAGGTTGAGGTTTGAGTGTTATGTTGCATATCTACTATGCTTGTGAGAATGACAACCTGACTGTTCCCTAAGGAGAGATGAGATGTGGGTTTAAAGACAGCCACCTAATAAGGGAATTTGGTCTCACCAGTGGGATTTCTCATCATGGTCTCTCTCCCTTTCCTTCCTCCTCTGACAGGCCCCTGTGGAAAGGGAGATGTTGTAGAGCAGTGCGCTCTGCCTGACCAGACCCCAGCGGTGGTGCTCAGGCTGACGGAGGCTCTAGAGAGACTGGGTGAGTTTGCTCCTCTGCCTCACCTATCTAATTTAACTATTCAAATAGAGTAAAACACTAGTCTAGCACCTAAAGATGGGGATGGGTAATTTGATTGAGTAATTATATATTTCCTTCTTCATGAATGAAATATTATTTTGCATAAAAATAACACTTCTTGAATTAGTTCATTACATACAAAATATGCTATGGGGTACCGTAATAAAACCATGTTGTTTTGGGCATATACAAATGGGAATTTACTGTTCAATTTAGGTTTTTGTTAACATCAGATTATAAGACTGACCTTTGACCTCTGTCCTTTTCTCAAGACTGGGAGAATGAGCCACTTTACCGGTCTGGCCACACCTCCATTGGACCACCGGAGTTACTTCAGGCATTGGAAACAGGTCAGGTTCATAAGTGGTTTATTCTGTACATGCTAATTTCAGAATATCTACACTATAGTATGTTCAGCCCCATTTGATGTAATATGCATCTAGTTAATAATCAAACATTATAGTTTGCAGTTGAACAGTTTCCCTGAATTGATTATTTGGCAAATCTTGATAGGCTTAATTAAAATGAATTGATACTGTAATCATGAATTTTCTGTGTGTGTGTTGAAAAAGGAAATTAAAGAAAGACAATCTGAAGTGTACGATGCATAAAAACATGAAAAGAAAACCGCAGTATAAACAGTTTTTTGAGCACTGGAGTGCCTTCCTGTCTTCAGCAGTGTAGATCAAGGCAACTGTTGTTAAAGTTTGAAAAGTTTAGCTGAAGTTCTTATTAAGGACCACAAGGGAGTGCTCTGGCTCCGTACTTTTTTGGGAGATGCTGCTTCCAAAAAAAACCTCAGCACTACTATTGGATTAGATGAAGCAAATTCATGCATATTCACACGCACACCCCTCTTCCTCTCAACTAAAATGATTAGGCAGAGCATGGATTTCCCATAGGAGAAAACTCCTTTTATCACATACTATTGTTGTTTCAGACTAAGAATTTTATTCCATTTCAAGGAGAGACTTTGTTAGAGATTGTGCTTGCAGCATCTGTTATATGCCACTGAAGTGCAGATATACATGGTCTAGCAAAACCCCACATCCATATATAGCACAGGTATTGTCAAAGCCTTAGTTGTCACAACTTAAGCATTACAACCTTTTAAGTAATTTCCAGTTTGACAATGTCACATGTGCACTATCATGACCAGGGTATGTTCATGTCAGTTTGTTTGGAGTACATCTGCACACTTTCACAAAGGGTCAAAGGGTTTTTCACAAGTTTCTGCACAGATTCTAAAATATGTCTTCTGACACATAAGCACTCTCATGAACTGAAGAACTATATGTAAAGGGAGGGTAGGGTGGATGTTGTCAGTTCGTGACTGTTTGACATGAATGTGCTCTGACAATGTGGTAAGGCCTGTTTACAATGGTGTCGGAAAGGTTAGCCTTTTTTATATCGACCTTCAGCATTTGAGTTTTTCCTTTAAAACTCCTTCAGTATATTTGAGAATGTTCTTGTGTGTACTTCAAGTACAGTCACTTATCAACTTACAGGTTTAGATTGGATTTGATCATTACACGACTCTCTATTTCCTCTTGAGAGCTTTTTCATTTGTATGGGTCATTGTCATGTTACATGGCCCACTTACAACCCTTGGTTAATTCAACCTTTGCAAAACACTCATCCATTAAGTTCTGTACAGTGGGCTTTGAAAGTCTGTGACCACATTGACAATTTAAGATATATCTATTCTAAATATATCTATTATTATTATTTTATTTATTATTTTTTACTTTAAACTCATATTGTTTTGCTGATGGTATAATCCATAATGAAAAATGCAAAATATAAGCTTTTTCACTTGAGGATCTCAGACTTTTGGATCTGACAGTAAACTGTATGTTTCATGTATTTGATTGAGGTGTATGGGATATGTTTATTATATTTACCTAACCTTTGTTTTGTAAATATTTCCATTCACATCTAACCATAAGTTTAACCTTTCACTGGAATGAACACAATTAAGCCAACCGTGAAACGTTACAAAATGTATCCATCACCCATTTCCTGTCATTATATAACGGGTTAGTTACTCAGTGTGGAAATACTCACACAATTGCATACACTCTTATAAGTGTTTTGGCAGATACGCACCATGGTTGCCATTTAAAAGCCCAGCCAAGAAGTGGTGAAGTCCAGTGGCCACAGAAGACCAGAGACAACATTACGTCACCCAGCTAGAGCTTGTGCTAACCAACCTGTGATTTGTGGATCAACAGTGTGTTGTCATGGAGATGGCAAGCCGTTTTAGCCACGAGGATACATATTTTAGAGAAACGAGAAAGAACGAGAGAGTAAAGGTTTCATGTAGGAAGTGGAGAGGAGCAGAGAGAGGAATGACTCATGATTCAGGTGCGTCGAAGATCGACAAGTGCATATGCAGTAAATTCAAACTAATGGTCAAGGAGGATTGATGAACGTTTGCCTGTGTGTGTGAATATGCATTTGGTGTACAGCAAAAACACACACATACACACAGTCATCAGGAAAAGAAAACTGGTTCCAGCTCCAGTCTCCCTGGATACAGTGACAGGCACACGGAGAGGCGGCTGACCCGTGCCCACTCGACAACATGCCAAAAGCCCATTTTCCCTTCCGTTTATTAATATCGACATTCATCATGGTCGCATTTCTAGTCTTTTTCTTGCGTGAGAGAAGCTGCGCTCAGCAAAGCACAAATTAAAAACACTGCTCTCATCTTCCTCACTTCCTGCTCTCCCATTGGCTGCCAGTGATGTCATCCTGTCTCATATGCAATAGTCAATAACCTATTAGAGTCCAGCGTTTTATAGTCAGCTTGGGCAGAAGGGGCTTCTGCCGCTTGAGCTCTTCCACACCCTTTGTTTTATTGGAGTCTTTTAGCGATTGTCTTGATTAATACGTCCTAAAGTTGTAAAGATTTCTGAGGGGAGACGGTTCAGTGCCCCCAGGGAACACTTTGTACTGCGGGTGGTGTTATAATAGTTTTTCATTGTAAATGATGTTTTTTTTTCTTCTGTGTTTGTAAATGCATGCCGTTTAAAGACCACAGATAGCCTATGTAATTATTTGTGCATATTAATTTTATATGGTATGTTTGGCATGTATAATGCATCGCAAGCACATTCACATTCACCTTTACATTAACCATTAACAAAACCATTATCATTCACTCTTGAAGACTTAAGATGTGACATTTCAGCAGTCTTATTGGAAATTTCCTCACCTTTCTGCAAGATTGCCTCTCTAGTTTTGTTTACGCTCACTCTACCTGCATAATCCATCCATGTCATTTGTTCTGTCCAGCTCTTTCTCCTCTTTTCTGCAGATACAGCCTTGGAAGTGATCACTAACAATGATGTCATCCCTTAATTGCTCTTTTTTTCCTCTCTCTCTCTCTCTCTCTCTCTCTCTCTCTCTCTCTCTCTCTCTCTCTCTCTCTCTCTCAAACACACACACACACACACACATACTTGTGGCCAGACTCCTCCCTTGTTCAGCCTTTTTGGCTCTTAAAGTTTCCTGACAGAGATGTTCTGATCGATCAAATCGCTGAGTTAGGGCCCGTTCAGAAAAGATGCGCGCTTGCATCAATCTGCACGGTTTGTAAATAGTTTTTATACCGTACATGCACTAGGTGAGTGTTTTTAAACATTGTGAGGCATCTTTTTTGAGTGTGTGCGTGTCTCCTCCCATGAGTGCTTGACTTTTAAGATGCCACGTCAAGATAAAAGAGGTTAACTGAACGTTGTGATGTATCTTTTAGTTTTTTAGTTTTTTCCTCCCATGAGTGCTGGACTTTTAAGATGCCATGTCAAGTTAACAGAGGTTAACATTTTAAATAGTATATCGGGACACCTGCATTCTGTTTCATTCTGTTTTAAAATGCTTGATCTCGTCCTGTGTGCATACTGTAGATAGATGGATAGATAGTTGGATGGATAGATGGATAAATGGTTGGATAGGTGGATAGATAGTTGGATGGATGAATGAATGAATGAATGAAAGGATGGATAGATGGTTAGATAGATATATGGATGGAAGAATAGATTGATGGATGTATTTTTTTTTTTAAATCAAGGAAATGATCAATGATATGACCTTTTTAAAACCAAATGTCCTCAATGACAAGCATGTTATATAACTGGCAAAGATTTATTCTGCAGTGTAATGCCACAGTTGTATCATCTCTATTTTTCCACTCTCTCTCATTTCTCCCCTCTTCTGAACTACTCCTTTTCATTCGCTCATTTCCGCTCCCTTTTCATGTCCTCCTCGAAGACTTGATTGGATGGGGATACATAATGCACAGTGCCAAACCAGAGCAAATTAAATGTTGAGTTTACAGCAGCTTAAACTGAATAACAACATATCAATGTCTCCGTCTCTTATGCGCATTCCTTGTTTTTCTTTCTTGCTTTATTTCTTTTTATTGCTTTTGTTTGCTTTATTTTTCCTCTGTTTACTTATTTGTCTCTCTTTATTTGGGTAATTTTAATCATTTTAGACTTTTGTCATCTATGGTCAAAACACATTTTCTCATCAGCAGCCCAGGAAGAGTAATTTTATATAATTAAGATTGATTTTTTTTGCAAAGTTGCCATCTTTTCACTTTATTAGATTAGAGTTGTTTAATGACCTGCAGCTTTAATCAGTGGGAGGTTTAGTCTGTTGGGTTTTATAATGAGGCCTACTGTATTTGGTGCAGTATTCTGTAGTTCATTGTCTGTTGATTGCTTTGAGTCTGTGCGTGTCCCTCTTCTCTGTGCACTGGCTTTTCTTGTCCTTGCTTTCATCGCCTGAGTTGTTTACGTGAAAATCTCCCCTTCAATTTTTTACACTCATCACTTTCTCTCCACTCTTGCACATGCATGCTCGCACATACATAAATGCACGCTCACCGCACTCCTGTCCCAACCCAGAGGGTAAACAGTGGCGCTCCACAGGCGTCATGAACTGTACTGTTGCACATTGTTGGTATTTGTGTTTGTGAGTGTATACACAAGGAAAATGGCAGATATATTGACAAAAGGAGCAAGACTGTTTTTGTGGTGTCTAAATGTATTTTTTGATCTACAAAAAAACCTTGCAGCACTGAGCAGAATAAACAATGCCATCGTTTTAGTTTAAAACTGTCTTACCCTCATGTCTTTCAAAAACCTCTATGAATGTCTTAACCTCTGAGACACACTGACCTGACCTCAGGCTTGACGTCACTTCGTTTACCATGGTAAACATTTACTATGTAGACTATACTGTCTAAAAATATTAAGAATGTTAACAAAATACACATCTTCTAAGTTCTAAGGGTTTAGTTTCAATCTACGGTGTCTGTTTTACGATATGCACTATATTGCCAAAAGTATTGGGACGCCCCTCAAAATAATTGAATTCAGGTTCCAATCACTTCCATGGCCACAGTTGTATAAAATCAAGCACCTAGGCATTCAGACTGCTTCTACAAACATGTGTGGACTTAAGAGCAGTGGAGACGTGTTCTCTGGAGTGACGAATCACGCTTCTCTGTCTGGCAATCCGATGGACGAGTCTGGGTTTGGCCAGGAGAAGGGTACTTTTGTTGTGGGATTGTTTTTCAGGGGTTGGGCTTGGCCCCTTAGTTCCAATGAAAGGAACTCTTAATGTTTCAGCATACCAAGACATTTTGGACAATTTCATGCTCCCAACTGTGGGGGAAAGGTTTGGGGATGGCCTCTTCCTGTTCCAACATGACTGTGCACCAGTGCACAAAGCAAGGTCCATAAAGACATGGATGAGTGAGTTTTGTGTGGAGGAACTTGACTGGCCTGCACAGAGTCCTGACCTCAAACCGATAGAACACCTTTGGGATGAATTAGAGCGGAGACTGCGAGCCAGGCCTATACTCGTCCAACGTCAGTGCCTGACCTCACAAACGCGCTTCTAGAAGAATGGTCAAAAATGTCCATAAACACACTCCTAAACCTTGTGGAAAGCCTTCAGAAGAGTTGAAGCTGTTATAGCTGCAAAAGGTGGGCCAACTCCATATTAAACCTACGGATTAAGAATGGGATGTCATTAAAGTTCATGTGCAAGTAAAGGCAGACGTCCCAAAACTTTTGGCAATGTAGCCAATGTAGATGCTCCAGCAACAGTAAGACAGTATGTTTTTGTTTAGTTTTTTTGTCTATACAATGGAAGTCAATGATCAGTAAAACAGTTTGGTTACCAACATTCTTCAAAATATCATATTTTGTGTTCAGCTGAAGAAAGTATAGTCATACAAGTTTGGAATGTCAAGAAAATGCTATCAACATTTATTCATCCTCATTTTTGGGTGAACTATCCCTTTTAGTGATGAATGCCAAAGCTGCTCTTTTCCATACAATGAAAGTGAATGTTGACCACAGTTAAGCAAAAATGTCATCACTATATTTTGAATAAATAACAACTTAAATTTCACTGTTCTTCACAGAAAACTATTGCATGGCTGAAATATAATGTAAAATGACCACATTTTAATACTTTTAGTTTTTTTTTGTTCTTTTTTGTTCTTTTTCTCTTTTTTTATATTCTGGTAAAGATCTCCTTTTGTGTTCTGCGGAAGAAATGTAAATTCCTATGGTATTTGTCATTTCAGCAGTTTTACACCCACAACAGCAAGATGTTTTGGTGTCTGTGAGTCAGATCACAGAACAATGAAGGAGGTGAATGAGTTCAGTTTAAAGAGGAACATGGCCGGGTCCACAGTGGGTCTTGTGGTCACACAGGAATGAGGGCTGTCATCTCTGAAGCTATTTTACTCTCCCTGTCCCTAAAGGTTGCGCCTTACTGGAACAGCTCTCTTCATCACCCCAACATATCAACGAACACACAGCATCAAAGCTTACAATAACATAGCATGCTATAGTCGTAGCTAAATACAGCCAGCACACAAAAACATATAGCAGTTCACAAAACACTGAATTTCTGAACCATAGAGCTTGCTTTCTCAAAAGAGATTTTGTCAGGCATTTGTTCTAGAGTTGTATAGCCATCAGGTGTCATATGTGTTTTCTGTTACAAGTTTTCCCTATGCTAGTTCCTGTGTGCCTTGGTTGCCCTTGTGTGTACTCATTTGTTTCCATAACAACCCATTGTATTTACCTGTGTCTTGTTTAGCTCCATCGTTTGGTCTATTTATGCTGCCTTCAGGTGCTAAATATGTGTTTCCTAGTTAAAAACTGGAACATGAATGCCCTCTCAAGTTGTATTTGCCACTGGGAAGCTCGGGATAATTTTGATACCCATGCCATGAACTTTAAACATGGACTGGTATTCTTTATTATTATTTTCCCACAACAGCTACATCGCCTTGTCTTGACATTAAAGTAGTGCATATTTACATATATGAATAACCATTTGAAGCGTGTTGGTTGTCAGTGAATGTGACGATCACATTGGCTTCAATAGGACTTTCCCAGTAAATAGGCAAGAATAAACCTGGTGTCCTCCATGATTCATGTGTTTTTCTGACAACAAAGCACTTGAATGGGACAAGCTTATAATCACAACTTCAGAAGTGGGAAGTAGGAAATTTCAGATAGCACATTAAGGCAGTGTAAAACTCTGTTCGTTTCAGTTCTTGTTCTGGTGTCTTCATTGTTTACGGTTGGTTGTGTTAGTTCTGCTGTGATTTTCTTCTGTGCCTATACAGTAGCAGTTTGTTTTGTTTTAGTTTTTTGTCTAATAAAGACTGACTGCACATAGATCCTTCATTTGCCTTTATTGGAACCAAATAAATGTGATATTTTATTATATGATATTATTAATATAATATTTTTTCATTATAAATATAGTGATTACAACTAAGGTGGACACCTAATTTGATATATGATATTACCATCTGAATCTAACCATGTAATGTCATCAAATGGAAAAGTCAACCAGCTGTTTATTATCAGTTAATTACTGTGCCTTTAGCCCCAACAGTAAGGGCGCCTTTTACCCCAAATACCACACTTTTACATATTCTTTCATTATTGAAAACTATTGCTCATTTGCTACATAAATGTTACAACATTTTAAAACTTTGTGTTGCTTTCCGCGATCGCGGATGCCGTGATCATGATCAGTCCAATTTTTACGTGCATCAAATGCGGATGTGAAGAAAAGTGCTGAGCTGAATTTTTGTGCCATCTAGTGGTTTAAAAAAGAATAAAGTCAAATGCGCCTTTTACCCCAGTGCGCCTTTAGCCCTGTTGTTGCCCATATATAAAATTGATCCATCACCTGAAATAAACTGTGAGAGTAACTGACCATTTGGGGTTTGGTTATTCTCCATGCACAAAGGCATTAAATGCCCCCATGCATGTCCTCAGCGAGCCTTGTTGTCTGAATGCCTTTCTCTGTTTGCACCCGTAAATACCATAAACAAAAGCCTCTGGGACTCTTGTGTTGCTCAGAGAGTGGCTGGTGACAGGAAGATAGAGGAGGCGACAGAGAAATTGAAGAGAGGGATCAAGGGTAGTGCCGGGTGAACACAGATCATGGACCAGATAGCAACACTAAGGGTTAAAGCTTAGTAGAGCATGAATTTGTGGATTGACCCACAGAATGCTTTGACATGGTGTGAGTGTTGCGTGGCTTTATGTGCACATTCGAAGGCAGAAAGTGTCCTGGACAGGGTCAGGTACTCTGTTCCATTATACTGTTCCAGTCCAGACTGGCACCAAGTGTGTGTAATTCTGGTAAAGTGTTATGAATATCATAGGGGAATGGGAGTTACCACTTCTGGGAGTGTATTATTAGTAGACTTAGGCGAAATCTATGGACTATTTTGTGCACTTATTTTGAAATTTGTGGAATGATTTAAATGTGATAAAAAGTGTTAAAGGAACAGAGATATTTTGAGGAATGTTGGGGTCCAAACAATATGGACCCTATTGACTTTCAACATTTCAATGTATGGACAATAAATAGATATTTCAAAATATCTTCTTTTGTGTTCTACAGAAGAAACAAATGTATCCAGGTTTGTAAGGACATGATGGTGAGTAACTGATCATAAAATGTTAATTTTTGGGTGAACTATCCTTTTAAATGGAGTACTACAATCTCATTGGTTGCAGTTTCTTGTGCATGCCGATTCCATGTGAGACTAATTATTAGTTGGGTTTTTTTTAACTAGATAATATCTGGATCACAAAAATGGACATGGATAGTAGAGCAGATTGAACTGCCTTTTTGGTATATTCATGATCGCAGTTTTAAAAATGTTGGTTCATATGAGGAGATCACAGTATGGCGTCTAAGCCATGCAGGAAACACTTTGATGTGTGGGTGAAAATGCAAGTGAGTCAAGTGGAGAGAAAAGGAAAAATGGAAAAATCCAGATCCATTTCTGTCACGGTGTGGGAGCTTCAAACATAAAATCACAATGTGGCACTGAGTCAAACATTCTGTATGCATACACACACCGACCGTGATTCCCACTGTGAGAAATCTGATTACTTTCTCTGAAAACCTTAGTTGTTGGGCAGTGAAGCCACTCATTCGGTGTTATTAAAATTGTTTTTTATTTTTTATTTATTATTTTTATTTTATTTTTGTGTGCCAATGCAAATACCTGTAATGATCCATTTTTCATTAAAACTGTTGGATGATTGTTTCTCCTTTCCAAACCCAAGCAAATCTTACCAACTTAACTTATAACTTACTTGAGCTTTGTGTTAATTATCTAATAGTGCTCTGAAATAAAGCTGATATTGCCTTAGGTATATTTAGAGACATGGACTATCTCTTTAAAATATGATATTGTAAATAGTTTCAGAACCTTGAATTAGTTATGTATCCTTGCAAAGTTACTCAGTCAGATGTGTAAAATGCAGTTCTGTATGACTCTCTCAAATGGATGTCAGCAGACATCTTAGTGTTATTTACAACAGGCCAAACAACAGGCTACTATGAGGCAAAAAAATATTGACAAGAAGGAATTGTAAAGAACCATAGAGCAAACACATACTAATTCCATCACTATTCTCCTTGGTGCTTTTTGATTTAGAGGCCAATGATTTGTTGACAACTGTTCTTTTTTTATGCAACACAGTCACAGCTTTTACCATTGTGATTGAGTTGGGTTGCCGGCATGGCACCACTGAGTGAAAGATGAGATAATGTGAATCTAATTCCCTTAGGCAGAAAAAGCACCACTGTTTCACCTATCCACATTTTCTGGGCATTTTATCAGGATCATTCCATTAGCTTTAATCTTCATTATTAGATTTGATGTGAAAACTTCACTGAAAATAATTTGGTCTTTGACATTTTCTCCTTCAATAAACCAGCTTGAATTGACGCTGAATACAATAATGGTTAACTGTTTGAGAGGATTTACATGTGATGTATTTTTATTTAGTTTACTTTATTTATTACTATATATACACACACACACACACACACACACACACATATATATACACGTATATGGCCCCTTTTCATTTTATGGTTTAACATATTAGAAAAAATAATAATAAATCTGGTCCTGACAGGTCTTAAAATTACCTCAGTTGAACAAAAACACATGACATATTACACAGTGTCATTGTTTATTTAACAAAAATAAAGCCAAAATGGAGAAGCCATCGGTGACAAACTAAGTACACTCTTACTGCTTCCATAGGAACTAACAGGGAAAGCAGCAGTCAGGCACTGCTAATCAAATGCCTTTGATTAGTTGATCACAGGCACACATGACCACCTCTATAAAAGCAGAAGTTTTGTCATTTTGCTGGTCTGGAGCATTCAGGTGTGTGTTAACACAATGCCAAGGAGGAAAGACATCAGCAATGATCTTAGAGAAGCAATTGTTGCTCTATTATTCTACAGTGAGGAAGATTATTCACAAGTGGAAAACATTCAGTAAAGTTGCCAATCATCTCAGACTCTACAGACCTCAGTTAGCATTTTAATGTTAAAGTGTATGACAGTACAATTAGAAAAAGACTAGACCAAGTATAGCTTGTTTGGAAGGGTTGCTAGGAGAAAGCCTCTTCTCTCTAAAAAGAACATGGCAGCACTGCTTAGGTTTGCAAAGTTGTATTTGAACAAACCATAAGACTTCTGGAACAATGTCCTTTGGACAGATGAAACCAAAATGGAGATGTTTGGCCATAATGCACAGTGCCACGTTTGGTGCAAACCAAACACAGCGTATCAGCACAATCATACCATCTGTCAAGCACGTTGGTGGAGGGGTGATGAGTTGGGCTTGTTTTGCAGCCACATGACCTGGGCATCTTGCAGTCATTGAGTCGACTATAAACTCCTCTGTGTACCAAAGTATTCTAGAGTCAAATGTGAGGCCATCTGTCCGACAGCTAAAGCTTGGGCGAAAATGGGTCATGCAGCAGGACAATGATCCCAAGCACACCAGCAAATCTACAACAGAATGGCTGAAAAAGAAAATAATCAAGGTGTTGCATTGACCCAGTCAGAGTCCAAACCTCAACTCGATTGAAATGCTGTGGCAGGACCTTAAGAGAGCTGAGCATAAACAAATGTCCACAAACCTCAATGAACTGATTAAGTTCAATGTTGTAAAGAAGAGCGGGCCAAAATTCCTCCACAACGATGGGAGAGATTGATAAAGTCATATAGAAAACAATTACTTCAAGTTATTGCTGCTAAAAGTGCCTCTAGAAGCAACTGAATAATAATAGTTTGTCACTTCTCCATTTTGGCTTTATTTTTGTTTTAAAAAATAATGACAAGGTGTAATTTGTCATGTGAAGATGTTCATCTGAGGTTGCATTTACCTAATTATTTTTTTATTATGTCCTGATACGTAAAACCATATATATATATTCCTGCTTTTTGGACCACTATAATTTACACCTTTATTTTCCTCCATAGCTCATGCGAGATTTGTAGGTCAGCGCTTCCACAGGGACTAAGCCATCTGTAAAATTTTAACAGCAGATAATGACCAGCTGAGGCAGCTTTATCCAGAGCCAGTGGTGACCTTTACCCAAAGGATCATGTTGATGACTCGTTTCAAGGCTTTTAACTTACAACACTAACCTCTAAAACCAGTCTGAAGGTTTTCAGGCTATATCACAACCTTTTGGTCCTGCACCATGTGACATCTCTTTACAAATTTTAATCAGGTACTATAGGGTCAATGTGGAGAGTGGGGTAAAGCCAAAATGATCATAAATGATTATGTGTCCCGGCGGTGACCAGCATGAGGTGCTAGGCACAATAAACAAAGGCCTGGCAGATCAATAGTTTTAGGCTAGACGGCTTCGAGAACTGAATTTGACAATGAGTTTAATTGATAGGCATGTAAATGAATGAATGGAGAGATAGGGATGGGGCAAAAGCTTCTTGATGACCTAGACAAATCTATTTATAGTGGATTAGACACTTTTACAAACTGGGCATTTAAAAGCACACTTCAACAATATATGGATCAAGCCAAGCAGGGGGAAACAATCAATTTGGGCCACTGGCAGGCAAGAAATTAAAGATCAGCAGATGGGCATCCACTGTCAAGGTGATAAGAAAAATAAGAAATACATGTGGAAGCTTAGAATGGACATTGCGACCAGTAAATGGGATTCATTGAGAAACTGTGATCAATAGGTGGTAGTTTCTCGCATGACTGTTCCTCTGTGATAGAGGGGGACTTGGGTTATGGAAAATCCCTGCACTAATCTTGCCTGATATTAGCCCAGCACCGTTTGTTAGCCATGTGAGTTTAATGTAAAATAACACTTTTTTTTTCTTTAGTGGCTTGATAAATTGCATATTTTTAGAAGTGAAATCAACATGATGGTGAGACAAATTGTTCAGCCATCCTTTAAGCGATTTTTTTTTTTTTAAATCTGATGGAAGTAAGACTGAGGTTTTGTCTACTTTAGTTACAAAGTTGTTATGTTAAAAGTTCAACTTTTAGAAAAAGCTTCATGATATTGCGTTTTATTTCCCCCATTCCACTGCATTTTATTAGTGACCTATAAATAGTGCAAATTCTTACAGAATTATTATTCATTTTTATGTTCTCATTTTTAATTGTTCAAAATGTTTTTGAAAAAACAAAATGTATTTTCACTATCCTCATTGTATATTACATTAAATTGCATTCAATAAAAAGACTCTCAACACATATTATGATCTGTATATATTTTTTTTAATGTTCAACATATTATTTTTTATTTATTTATTTATTTATTTGTTACTGTGAGATGGGCTCTTTAGGTTTTTTAAGGTCTTTTTATGGTTTCATCTGTAGGTCCCTCCCAAGCAGTTTGTATTACTTACCTGGTTCATCTGGAATACCAAGCTTTGCATTGGAAGCAGGCATAATGGAAAGTCAACAAACTAATCACATTTAGAGAGAAAAGGTCATCAGCAAAGCTTAATGGGTTTTTGATTTCACTGGACCTGATCGCAGCGAAACTTTATTTTACAATTAGTCAGAGGGACGATCAATGCAGTTACAATTTATCCGTAGGGGTCAGACACTTTTCTCGTATTAAAATGGCATGGGATGTTGGAGAGCAGTAAAGGATTGAAGAGGTTAATTCATTCATTCATTCATCCAACGATGAGGTGAAAATATCATAGCCATAATAAACCAAGTTTAATTAAAACACCATTGACACATATATGATGGGGGTTACATTTTACCTTACCTTACTACCTAACTACTCATTTACTTCCTTTAAGTACAGAAAGGAGAGAGAGATGAATCAGAAGGATTCGCGAATTAGTGTGTTTTTTTAGTTTTTTTTTTGCTGAAGTCTCAGTAACTAGATGTTAAAGATGGGTAGCTCAAAATTGTATTCATAGTTTTATCCAGATGTCCAACATGTGCAATGACTGTGTCAAAATTACTCACATGCTTCTGAGCTCTACATATTTTCCTACATTGTTCACTTCCGAAAAATGGGGTTTCAGTGCCCAACATTCTGCAGGTATTGTGGATTGTACAGTAGGAGAGTATTTATGAATCTGCAGTTATACCAAAACTATAAATGAAAAAGCTCTGATCAAAAATATGTGAGAGTTCTGTCAGTGCCTTTTATACCTTTCCAATACATCAATATGCCATTATAATTTCAGCACAATGAAGGGACCTTTAAAATTACTACTGTATAATTGCAGTCTTTCAAGCTGCCATTATCCTAGGCTTTGAGTTATTGACCGGGAGACTTCCACTCAAATTTACTCTCTTTGTTAAGCTTGTGACTGGGTCGTTGTCCCCAGAGGGGGCAGGAATGGTCAGGGGATCTGACCACCACTGTAAGTGAATCGTTATAGGGTTTTGCCAAGGGCACATGGTTTGGAAGGGTAAATAATGGAGAAAGCACCCTGGGAGCCTATAATTAACCATTCTCTCTTTCTCTCTCTCTCTCTCTCTTTCTCAGACCCAGCAGGGGTGGACTTTGAGCAATATGAACTGTCCATTTTGGCTGATACTCTTAGAGGTTACATTCAGGAATTGCCCTGCCCACCCATCCCAGCTGTAGTGTACAGTGAGCTGGTCTACACTGCTCAGGGTAAGCTGAACACAAAACATGTAAACACCACAATTTTATATATATATACACACACACATTTCATGGAACACAATGGTAAACATTTTAATGAATTGTACTGGTTTCTCTGTTTGCTCTCTCTCTTTTTTTTGGCAATTACAATGGGTACTTTGGCTTTCAATTTTTAAAATGAAGAAAGCACAGAAGTATCATAGAAGTGGTGTGTAGTATGTATGACTTGTATTCTTAACTCTAAGCGGGGTCGGCCCAAAAAAAAGCAAGTAGTGATGTAATTATAAAAACACACTGCACTTTACTTGCCGTTTACAAGAAGCAAATACGGCCCACAGTGTTAGGGTTGCCAGTAAAGAGGTTCTAAAAAAGCTATTCAGAATAGTACACTGTAGCAATGTATGTTGTTCAGGGAAGAAGGAGGCGGGAACCGGAGAACATTCAAACACTTTAATTATAAAATAAACACAAAACGAAAGTAAAAGGGGCAGTCCCTCACGGACGACTGCCGCACACACATAAACAAAACATAACATAATGTCCAGGCCTGGTCCTCTCTCGTCCTTCACTGTGTCACTCCTCCTTTTATGTTTCTGTAGCTCATCCATGAGATACGAGGCTTCATAATCAATCGCCACCGGCCTCGCGCCGTTTTCTCACGGCTCTCGCTCTCACCCTGTTGCCACATACACAAACATCAATGTCTGCCATGAAGAGTTGTTAACTTGTGATTTTGGTAACACTTTATAATAAGGTTCATTGCTTAACATTAGTTAACTACCTTAGATAACATGAACTAAGAATGAACTGCACTTCTTCAGCATTTATTAATCTTAGTTAATATTAATTTCAACATTTCCTAATACATTATTAAAATCAAAGGTTGCATTTGTTAACATTAGTTAATGCACTGTTAACTAACATGAACAAAAATTGAACAGCTGGATTTTTATTAACTAACATTAACAAACATGAGTAAATACTATAACAAATGTTTTGCTCAGTGTTAGTTCATGTTAGTTCATACATTTACTAATGTTAACTAATGAACCTTGTTGTAAAGTGTTACCGTGATTTTGTTCATTTTTATGTTTTTACATTACTATTACAGTGTTTCTATTTTGTTGATGTCAACTTTGTTATAGTAAATATATTGTAATCTGTACTAAAATGATGTTAATTGGCATAAACATACACAAAGAATGCTCCATTTAAAATCACTAAAAAGCTGTCACTCTTCTCAGTTCATCGCGATCTCACAAAGTTCCATTATAATCAATGAAGCTGTCTACACTGCACAATGAATCTCTTATTTACATTGTGTCTACACTTGTTTTGAGCGGCGAGTGGATTCTGACTTAAACACCTCTGATTGGCCATTCGTTCAAGAGATCAACAGACATGTCTGTGATTGGCTTCACTGTTCAACGCAGCAAAAACAAATAGAAACATTTGACGTTCTCCAGAGCTCAAACACAAATACGCACTGGAACGTTTGTCAAATAAGTTTCGCCGATATTATATTTTTGCTTGCTTTATACTCTTGCTTTCGTTTTAGGGTGCTTAGCAACCGCCTATGCCACTGGCCAGCCCTGATTTTAAGTCTTCAAAAATCATGCAATCATGAGTCTCATTGAGTGAATTGAACTTGAGAAATGGAAAGTCATTGAAAAGATACAACTCTAAAGAACGCTGAACGGCATCTCTCATCAACTCTAAACTTGCCAATAAAATCTAGGATTTAAGTACATTTTCAGTGAATAATGAATGGTATCACTTTTATGATACTTTTAAAGCTTTTTTTCATTGTTGAAGCTTGAAAGCCTCAGTGTCCATTCTTTATAATTGCCATCCAGTACATTTCTTCACATTTCAAAGTTTGAACTGCATGCTGGTGAGTAAATTATGTAAGAATTGAAATGTTTAAAATGCACAACTAAATTGGGTGGGTGTGTTTGTCTTCTTTACTATATAAATGATAAATGTTCAGTGGGCAGAAAGAGGCTTGTGAGAGGCCGAGAACAAAAGTAGTTTGATAGAAAGAGAGAGGGTGTGTGTGTGTGTGTGTGTGTGTGTGTGTGTGTGTGTGTGTGTGTGTGTGTGTGTGTGTGTGTGTGTGTGTGTGTGTGTGTGTGTGTGTGTGTGTGTGTGTGTGTGTGTGTGTGTGTGTGTGTGTGTGTGTGTGTGTGTGTGTGTGTGTGTGTGTGTGTGTGTGTGTGTGTGTGTGTGTGTGTGTGTGTGTGTGTGTGTGTATCAGTGGGGGCGCTACTATGCCGGAGGGTAGGTTCACACCATCTCTCTCTGACTTCGCTCTGCATTACTCCCACTGAAAATGAAACAAGCGTACACAGAGTCTGCCCCATCTTTTAGATATGCCTGGTTGCTCAAAAGTGTTGCTTGACTTTGTAAAGACAAACCGAATTATGTAAGCACCCTCGCTGAGTAATGCTGCATCATGTTTCTGATGCCTGAGAATTCTTACAGACAATTTATATCCTTAAATGTATTGATTGAATAATATTTAAGGATGTACTGCAAAGTAAACACATTATCTTTTCCACTAATAATATAAACATACAAAATTTGCTTTAGAAGATTTTCGAGAATATATCTTGAAATAAATGACTTTTTCTTACCTTTTTGGCAACTTCCCCCTTAACCCCCCCACACATTTTTAGGTATGATGTATGTAATACATATCTTTTTTGAATCTTAAAAAATGTAGCTTCTCAACTAATGTCATGCTGTTTTGAGAATATTCTGATATTTTTACTGGAAATGGCATAATTACATAGATTTTGTATTTTGTATATTTGTTTATTTATTGTATAATTTCAATTTTGGAATTTTAAGGAGTGTTTCTATGATCTACTTTTTGACTAAATGTATTTATCTTTGGTTTATGCCTTTGATATGCAATTTTGTCAATCTGCAATCTTCTAAAAAAATTAACAAATCATTCACTTCATAATGTTTTGATTCGTTTTTATGATTGGTCCCTTAGAGTGGAAAGTCTAATTGCAGTTTAATTAGTTACATTTAGATTATGCAATAGTAACATGTTTGATTGATTGGCTTATACACCTAATAATTTAATTTTCCGTCTTCAGATATACTGTCGCTGTTATGTGAGTCACTCAAACAAATTGCAAGATCTGAAGTGAAATATTGCATCATAATAACTACTACTAATTTTTTATATTAGTTTTGTGATGCAGTGAACAAAAAAACAAGACAATGGCTCACTATAATGTACTTGGGGCTATAATACATTTTGTATTGGGTCAATGTGTCTTCAAATCTTATAATGCTAAGTCTCTCTAGGATGTGCCATATGGCATATTCAGCATTTTTGCAATAACCGTTCTAAAAAAATCAATGGGCTATTATGGCAAATAAGCTTTTCTGGAAAGTCCCTTTGTCATGGGGTGCTCTTAACAATGCCAAACCCTACCTCCCTCTTTCCTGGATAAAATCCATTTGATTGTGAAATCAGGCATGCTTTTGTTTGATATCCTTAATTTAATCAACAAACCAATTCAAGCTATTACATCCATTTTTTTTTAAATACCATGTTATCCAAAACTCCAGGAGTTTTATGATGCATGACTTAAGGGTAGAAAAATCTAATTCATTTCAAGCTTTAAATGTAACACAAAACAGCAAAAGTGACAATTTTACTTAGTAGAAGAAAAGTGCAAAAAGTACTTTTTTTGCTAGATGTGACTCCATTTAGTGTTTCTTTGAGTACCGTCGAGTGTCTAAGTCTCATTTTAAGAACATTACTCAGTGGTATCTCTCATGCCCTGAGCACCGGTGCCAATCTGGCTGGCCAGTAGCCAGTGTTCCTTCTTCCAGGATTGTGATTGGCTGTCTGCAGGGCTCCCCTTCCCTCGGTTGTGTCGTGCTGAGTCCAGATGGACTCGGCCAAGTTCCCAACCGTGGCCTACAGCCCATGACGCTGGCCTTTATTGAACAGGGGTCAGTCTCTATTGGTAATCTCCAGGAGGCAGCACGGGGTGGGACCGTCCGGCTCCAGACTGGGGGCATGGGTGTCTGTGTCTGTGCATGTATTACTGAGTGCATGCATATAACTTGCTAATAGAAGCCCTCTTGTATCAATGGTCAGTGAGTCTCAGGCCAAGGTCAAAGTACTGACCTGTTTTCTGATCGGCAGATTGTCAGACATTCATCACTCGACCCCCTGCCACCTGCCACCCACTGCTTATAACCTATGACCTCTCTGCACTTATCTTCTATAAGCACTATGGCAGAAGTGCCTTAACCAGCCAACACCTTAATGGCTTTGTTTATGCTCATAATTCATGCAGGAAAAATGCATTTGACAGGGTACTAAGTCTGTGTGAGAGCAGCTTTTAGGCAGTAATCATTGAATGTGTTGTGACCGGTAAGATTTACTGAATGTATTTGGCCTGTCTGCAAGCTGACACCCTTGACACAAAATTATGACTATTACTATTACTTCAAAAATGAAAGGGAAATTATAAAATAATGTGTACATCTTATGTTATCAATGGATGAATCAAGCTGACTATACAATAGTATGATTTATAGGAAAAGTAGGTGTTAATTTTTACTAGTTGTGATTTGTTGTATGACACTTTTTTGTTGTCAACGAGCAGAAAACCAAAAATATGAATTAATTTGTTTTATTTATTTAAACATATACATTTCTATTTATTTAAACATTAATATAATATAAAATAATATAATATAATATGTACTTATTTTTGGCTTAGAATTATAATTGACATTATACATTATAACATATTGTTCATCTTATTCATAATTGAATAAGTGGCTTAGAATCAACATGTATTACATCTCTGTAAATTCAATTCCTTCATGTTTGGAGTATTTGAACATTGCACGTGGAAAAGCAGGTGGTAAAGAAAATCTTGTTTAAAAGAGATGTTGTGTACCTTTTCTATCAGTCATGGTGGCAGTTATTCGTCAAATGATTGTGACAAGAGTTATAGCCCGGCATGTATTGTGAATAACCGAGGTATCAGCAGTTCATTCTTAGTGAATTCCCCCTTATTTCTTTCCAGACTGGCTGATGTTGCATTGATATCCAGACTGTACCTTTGGCTGATGAAGACAAATATTCATTGTGTGTAAGGGACTTGGGGATGAAATGCTCATATCTTTGCTGTGCCACCAGGGTCCACTTTAGCTTAAATAAGCCTGAATCACAGATGCTGGCCTCTTTGCTGTGGGAAACCCCATCTCAAAGGAGCTCATCAATATGTTGGAAGCTGTCGAAATAACTGCATTGTCCTTGTGGGCGCTTATAGACAATGGACTTGAGGGCAATGTTAGGCTAGCACTTTAACTCCTACTGAGCTGACTTTCCAGTCCCAGGTCATGGGTTTTGTGTTTTTATGTGCCCTAATGTCCATTGGTGCTGTTTGAGTTCCACCTATATTATTAGAACCACAGGATGTTTAGCCTGTTTCTTCCTGCTGGTAGATTTTGGTACTGCATCATCTGGCTGCTCAAGCCATCTCATGCATTGACGGCCATTTAAAAATATCAGTGCATTTCAATCTGAAATATTTTTTTATAGTAAATAATTTACCAGAATTAGTTTTTTGGTACTTATTTTGTTCTCTGTCTGCTGCCTTTCCCATCACAGATCAGGATTTTCAGTAAGGGCTTGGGGTTGTGAGTTATTTTGGTGCTATCAGATCATGACCATTTGAATGCCTGGGCCCAGGGCCCGCAAGGGGGCCTCAGCAAAATTAAAAGTATTTAAATTATTAAATTATTATTAGTATATTCAAATAATCTAATTCTAATCACATCAGCACATGAAATCCCTCCCTTTTATTGAAGAAAATAATTATTGACGGGCAATCTTAAAATGGAATCAGAAAAAGAAACATTAATATATCAATACACCCAGTTTCTGTTCATAAAAAGGTATTTAAAGAATCAGCTTTGTCATGATAATGGCAGAAGCCATTATTATAACATAAATGCAAATTACAAATTTGATAATGATAAATTATCTACAATGACATAATACAATATTTGAGATTTAAATGCACTTATACTTTTGAATGGCTTTTGATGGAGTGGTGAAGGAATTTATGACAAGGTGTGACAGTGCCTTTTTGCAAGTAAACGTAAAAAAGTTTGGCTCCTCAACCAACTAGAGTGAAAGGTCAAATGGTGGAATGGGCTGGGAGAGTTACAAGTATCTTGGACTTTTCATTGATAAAAAGTTGTGTTTCAATACTTATGTTGAAGCAGTATGCAAGAAAGGCCAGCAGCGGTTACACTGTCTTCGGAGGCTCTCTACTTTTAATATCAGTAGGACTCTTATGACTCAATCTTAAATTGAATCTGTACTTTGCTTTTCTATATGCTGTTGGTATTGTAATGTAAATAGGTAATCATCGAAACTTATCGAGTGTCCATGTCAACCAAGGTAGTACGATTCTTGGCATAAAGCAGACCGGGTTATCAAATAGCTTTTAATGGTTTGTCTTACAGAAAGCTAGAGCTATTCTTGCAGATTTTACTCATTCACTGTTCCATGTTCCAATGCTTCCTTTTGGTATATGTTTTAGTATGCCTAAACTTAAAAGCAATCAGTATAGGCATTCTTTTGTTCCAACTGTTGTAAGGCTTTTAAACTTGTAAGATGTCAGAAAGTTGTGTGCTGTTTGTTTTGTTTGTGTGTTTTGTATGATATGGTTACAAATTTTTGATGCACCAAAAATCGCCCTTTGGCCTTATAAAATACTTTGACGTACCGAAAATAACTTATCAGTATTCATCTTATCAATCTCTCAGAGACCCAAAGCATAGAGGAGTGTGGACAGCAGCTGAAAAGAATCCTCGACTCCCCCAGTGTGCCTCAGGCTAACCACCAGCTCCTGGTTCATCTGACCCGACACCTAAGCAAAGTGGCCGAAAGTCGGGGAGCAGCTCAGGCAAGCCCCAGGCTTCTGGCTCTGGCCTACAGCGAGGCCATCTTCAAAAACAACCACTTCAGGTACTGTCCAGAACTTGTAGTCAACTGAAATCTACAAGTCTTTAATAAGTAACACTATCGTTTGAACGTTGTGAGTCGGAAATATGTTTTAAATGTTTTTGAATGAAGTCTGTAATTCCAAGACAGTATTTATTTGATTAAAATACAGTAAACAGTAATATTTTGAAATATTATTACAATTTAAAATTGTTTTCTATTTTAATTTATAAAAAAATTCAATATATTCTTATGATGGCAAAGCTGAATTTTCAGTTGCCGTTGCTCCAATCTTCCATATCACGATCCTTCAGAAATCAGTCTAATATGCTGAAGTGGTCCTCAAGAAATATTTATTATTATCATCAATGTTAAAAACCGTTGTGCTGCTTCTTTTTTTCGACATGCATTTCATTTGGGATTCCATGATGAATAGAATGCTCAAAAATATTTTTGTAAAATGTATTTTTGTCATTTTTTGTAATGGATTTAGTTGAATAAAAAAATATTTTGAATGGTAGTATATATCCAGAATAAGGGGCTTTATTTGTATGAGTGTAAGGTAACTTATTTATAACAAATTATGTAACAAGATAAATTACTGACTTGCACTGAGATAAGTCATTACTTTTCTGGACCAGCTGCATTACAAGAGAAAAATTTTTGTGGCCGGAAAAGAATGTATTATCATGTTTAATTTTGTGGTTGCTCTTGTGGAAAAAAGCAGTCCTATAAAAATGATCAAAGGTGTACATGCTCACATTTACACTTGCATGTCCATACATGTTCTTTGTTTCAGCAGAAAGCCCAGTTGAACATATGTCAAAGCCTATCTTTATTCCCCTAGTTTAATTAAAGTGGAGCAGAAAGAGATGAGGGAGCTGTTATTTCTGATCTGTCCCTCAGCCCACTGTAAGACAGCCCTTAATGGCTGCAGCTCCAGTAATCTCCTGAGAGGAACAGCACATTACATACAACAGATGGGAATGCTTATTAAAATGTGTTGCACTGTTACAATACCTTGTACTTGCCATTTTAAGAGTACCAGGAGTGAATGTTGATAACTCATTAGGGGTTCAAGCGCGTAGCGCTGAAACCCTATTGTTGTTGTTAATTTTCCCATGATGCAGCATTCTCCATCTAAAACTGATCGGGCAGACCGAACCGTAAATCGTAGAGACTTGAAACTTTGTCTTCAGAGCATACATTTTTCATGTGACCTCATGTGTCAGCTGGTAATATTATTAAAGGTTAAAGGACAAGTTCGGTATTTTACACTTAAAGCCCTGTTTACAGATCGTATCTGATGAAATAGAACGGTTAAGATTAAAATTTGGACACATGCTGCTGTCCCGAGAATTTTAGGTTTATTTCGCTTCCCCCCCCCCACCCCCACAATGGTTGTCTATATGCACTGGAAGATTCCGACCTAAAAACACATTAAACTTTCGTTTACAAAGACGTGAAACTCATCGAGTGGTCAGGGGTGTTCACTGATATGTTCCCTCAAAAATCGCTGAAAAAGATGCATTCCAACAGGTTTTATCGTAGTTTTTGTCCAACTCCATTGACTTAATAGGACGTGCTGTGAGACCGCAGCACCTTTACGGTATTACTCCGCCGCTTCTTCTTCTGCTTCTTCTGTGTATTCAATGAAATGCCCGTGGTTTGCTTGCAATTGGCAAAGGTGCATTATCGCCACCAACTGGGCTGGAGTGTCTATTATTCAAGCTCTCAACGGAAGAATCACGGGTGTGACGCGTTTGGCAAAATAGGTCCACAAAAGCGAAATAAACCTAAAATTCTCGGGACAGGAGCATGTGTCCAAATTTTAATCTTAATCTATTTCATCAGATACGATCTGTAAACAGGGCTTTAAGTGTAAAATACCGAACTTGTCCTTTAAAAAGAACATCTCAAATTAAATATAATGTGTTTTTTTATAATATATATATTTTATAATATTATATTATAATATTTTAATGATATATAGGTAAAAATATAATAAATATGTAATATAGTTATCATATTTAGCAAAATACTGAGCAGATTTTTTAAGTCCACCTAACGTGCTATGGCTTTCTAAATGCGCTACATGCGTGACATTGTTCTCCAGCTGTTTTATGGACCTCTTTCCGCGGTTGAAAAACACTGATCGATCGATTTTATTACATTTCTGTCAGGACCACTACCGTCAAATACGATTGAAAATTAGTATGCAGTTTGGATTGGCGGTATGGTTCCGTTCTGGGCGAGAACTCCCTGCGCAGGGAGAGCAGCAATAACCCCCCCTTGGGGTAAACAGAACAGAACCAACATGAAAGTTTGCAAATATATTTAATTCAAATTCTAATTCATATTTCGAGAATTTATTCTGATTCAAGGGGAATCAGAATGCCAAATCCTGACTGGGCGAGAGGAGGAGCTGGGGATGGAGGAGGGTAATTAGCTCCTGAGAAACGCGGTAGCTGCTGATAATACTGAAGGAGCTTATATATGTATACGGTGATAGGCGTCGTATTCCTATAGGTAGATGTGGATCAGCTGAGGGTCAGCTGATGCGAGCTTGACTAATGTGACCTGCCAGAACTAACGCTACGCTTGATTTCGGTAAGTTGAACTGTATCTTTCAAATTACCTATTGATCATTCGTGTTTATTTGCCATTAACTAATAGTAAAGAGTAACAGATGAGCAGTTCACGTGCACACTTTAAAACAAGAGTAATATCATTGGTCTTAAACAACTTCCTTGAGGCACACCACAATGCAACTCTTTCACATCTGAATAACTTTCATTATAAAATACACATTGTCCCATTAGACAGTTAACTTTTAACCAATGTACAGTTTGAGAAGTACATTTTCAGTTTATCCAGCAATAATTTATGATCCAGTACATCAAAAGCTGTGCTAAAATCTAACAGTACTGCTCCTACTAAAATTAGAGAGCAAAGTATTCTCCTTAAAGAATAATTTAATTTGCTCACAAACTATAATTTTCAATACTTTGCTAAGAACTGGTAGCAAACTTATTGGTCGACTATTATGACCATTAAAACCCAGTGCTGCATTTTTCTGTAGATGAATAACCTTTGCATCTTTCCAAGCTAAAGTAAAAAAATCCCTTTTTCAATACTGATATTAAAGATGTGGCAAGCTGGTTCTGCCAGACAACATTTCTTCTCTTAATTTATCAACTGTTTATGAAAAAATCATTAAAATAATTTCCAATTTCATATGGTTTAAAAATAGTTAAAAATGAATCACCTGTATCAATAAAAGAAGGAATTTGACTTGATTTCCTATCCATTATTTCATTGACTGTACTCCACTTTTTTTTTACAACCATATTATTTACATTCACTTATTTTAATTTTGTAATACATTCTTTTCTTTTTCCTATTAATTTTAGTTACTTGATTTCTTAATTTGCAATAGACGTCCCAATCCTCCTTGTTCCCAGTTCTGTTTGCTGTACCCTTTGCCACATCTCTCTCAAACATAATGTTTTTCAACTCATTAACAATCCATGGTGCCCTAACATTCTTCACTGTACATTTTTCCATAGGTGCATGTTTGTCCACCAAAGGGTAAAATAATCTGACAATGAAATCAAATGCTGACAATGCATTATCAGGATGAACTTCCTTATAAACATCAATCTAACATACATTATTTACGTCTGTACAAAATTATTCTTGACTGAATCTCTTATATGATCTTTTATAAATTACTTTTGGTTTCCTAAGTTTTCTTAGTGTTTACATGCTTGCTAAATAAAACATAATATATTTTTACACATGTACTTAAACGCCTTAAAGCGCTTGAACCCCGATAAATGCTGCTTGCAGCTTTAATTATTTATGTAACCTGACTGTTATTATGTACCAAACCTCTGTATCAGACTATAATACATGATGATATTTTTGACAATGGAACAGATTTTTGCATATTTCCTTATGCCACAGGTTAAATTAAGCATTATTGTGATCCCTGTCATTCTTGACTGTGGAAAATAGGTTTCAGAGGCACCCCATTGAGACCCCTACAAGTTACTGTAGTGGAACCATGGTCAAGCGAATGTAAATGGTGGATGTACTGTACTAATGCTGCTAAATTAATTATATAAATAATCAGATTATGATTGTTTGATGCAATTATACAGTTTGTTCAAAATAAAAATTACAGTTTGTTTTTCACTAATTCCAAAAATTTATTTGATAAATGTGATTGCATCACTAATTAAGAATAATCAATAATTCTTCCAAAAAGAATGTCAATAGTAATACTGTAATTATTATAACAACAATAATAATTATACCAGTAGTGATTATTGTCATAATCATGGATCCTTAGGTAAAATTATATTGTATTTAATTATGGTATACTTTTATTTAGCAAGGACACACTCATTTGATCAAAAGTGACAGTTTTATAATGTTACAAAAGATTTCTATTTCAAATAAATGATGTTCCGTTGAACTATATATTTATTGATGAATCCTGAGGAAAAGGATTTCCACAAAACTATTTAGCAGCACAACTGTTTTTAAATGTTTTAATTTTTCTTGAGTACCAAATCAGCATATTAGAATGATTTCTGAAGGATCATGTGACTGAAGACTGGAGTGATGATGCTGAAAATTCAGCTTCACCATCACAGAAATAAATTACATTTTAAATTAATAAAAATAGAAAACTTATTTTAAATTGTAATAATACTTCATAATGTTGTAACTAGTATGTTGTTTTTAATGTATTTATGTTCAGATAAATTCAGCCTTGGTGAGCATGAAAAACTTTTTTCTTAACTTTTGAATGGAAGTGCATGCAGTGGTACCGAATAAATACCACATTCATCAACTATAGTATTTTCTTGTATGGAAATTGTGGTATCAGTATGGTACACAGGGTTTCCGCGGAGTCATAAAAAGTCATAAAACGTCTTAAATTTAATAATCTGAATTTTAGGCCATAAAAAGTCATAAAAACGTCCGGATTTTCCATACAAGGTCATAAATTTCATTTAGCCACGTCTTAAATTGATATGCTCGTTCATTCGTTGGTTCTACCATTGCTTTTCCCCCCTGAAAATGCGCTGGCGGCATAATGTTAAATGCACAGGTTAAATGCGCCAAAAGCGGAACGCTCATTTGAAACGCGCGCCACACGAACCATTTACCCGCTCGGCTCCAAGTCCAAACGGCAGCGCAGCGCGAGCTCAATAGAACTGATGCGTTTACTCTGATCGTCTCGGTCACAAGATCCAGTGAGAAGTGCTTGAATTCAGCGAAGAACACACTGTCTCAGTGATTTAAACCAGTTTAAAGGCAGATTAAACAGCGCTGACCAACAGGAGAAACTCTGCACAACGATACAGTCTGAAGGCTTTTCCGTCTACAATCTCCCATCATTTATCATGGATTTACTGTAACGTTAGCCTAGTAATATTAACTGCACCATGTGGGATATACATATTGAATTTTATTATATTATTAGTGCTGATAATGTATTAAAGGACTAATGGAATATTTACAGTATTTAATAATGTATTTAGGCTACTGTTTTTCATACATTTCCTGAAGATATGTGCCATCAAAGTTAGGCAACACAAACCTGTTTCAAGACTTGGCCCCTATTAGCACATGCAGAAACTAAGTAATTATTTTCCCAATAAAGATATTTATTTTGTTAAGGACAAATGACAAATGTTTGAATGTCCTACCTCAGATTTGTGAAATGTTCACCTGTTTTAGCAAGTGTTTGTCATTATATTTTCTGACAATAAAGAGTAAAGTTAGTTTAAAACCACAATTAAAGCTCTGGTTTCTACAACTTTCACTTAGAAGTAACAGTCTGCCTTTAAACTTGAAAGAAATAAAGATTTGACATTTATCGTGATAATTATCGATATTGACTAATATAAAACAATTATCGTGATAATTGTTTTTGGCCATATTGCCCAGCCCTAACTGAAATCTCCCGGTCTATCACAATGGGAAAGTGTACATTTAACGAGCCATGGCTCAAAGATGGTGTGTTTAGTAGTTGGCTCAAGCCTGTTGCAAATAATCAGTATCAAGCATATTGCACACTGGGTAAGAAGGCGTTGGAGCTGTCTTTAGGCATTTAAATAATACATCTTGTTACTTTCAATGAAAGTCAATTAAAAAAAAAAACTTTTGAAAGGAATTTTAATGATTTTTCGTAATTCGTGTAGGTCATAAATTTCAATCATAATGGTCATAAAAAGGTCTTAAAAAGTCTTAAATTTGACTGACCAAACCCTGCAGAAACCCTGGGTACATGTCCAAATAATATGGTAATCCCATGATACTTTTCGGCTAGTATAACTAGCCAGTATAACTCCGTTAAATAGCTGGTGACATCACACCCTCTATAAAGTGTCCTCCTGAATGAAGGACTTTAGTGCACATAATAAAGAGTAGTGTGCAAGTGAGTAACTCAGTCAGCACATTGTAGTCCATTAAGTTGCCTTGCTCTTATTCGATTGTGAGCTGCTTTCTTGTCCCTCTGCCAAGAGACTCCAGTGGGACTTTCCTTGCTGTTAGCGGCCTGTCAATTGTCTTATGGCTCTTGGGCAGTTCAGGCAAAGGGAGAGGGGGGATGTGGAAGTGGAGGAGGGAGAGAGAATGCTATGCCTCAAACAATCATTTTTGGTTAGTCATCAGCTTCACTCACTACCTGATGTCATTGAGGCATCACAAGACCTGGATTGCATCTGAATACATAAGCAAATGAACTTTCTCCTCTAAAAATCCAATCGAGTTCCGACCGTAAATAAACAGTCACCAGTTCGCCAAGTAGATTAGCTGCTGCAACTCATGACATGACCTATGTGTGTGAGCGATTATGATTGACTTGGTTGTGGATGTAAGTTTCACTTATTTTTGATCTGAACTTTCCATGTTTCATCACTAATAGTTGTATATCAGAGCATTTGTTTAGGTCTCTAACGACACTTTTAATCCTAGCATGACAATATTTTCACACTGCGCTTAACCCCGGGTTATCGTCTTCCTAAACACCACTTTTTACCCAGGGTTATGAAGTGCTTTTGCAGTGTTAACCCCGCATTGCTGTGCCAAACTTGTACAGTGTGAAATGATGCGGTGTTAGAATGTTAAACCTAGACGTTTAGCAACAAACAACCAATTGCAGGCTCATATTTGCGTGCTTTGTACAGTCACGGAAACACTGCACATTGTATATAAACAGTAAATTCAGCATTTGAGAGGCAAAATGTCAAATGCTGAAAGGAAACGTGACAATTTGAGTGAAGAAGAGACCATTTCACTCTTAACTTTTGAGACTGAAGTATCCATTCAGTGAACTCGAAAGTACAGTCGGCAATATAAGGATGCTGCAGTGTTAGAGTTTTTATGTAAACAGGTCACATGCTGCGTTCATCCAATCAATGACACGACCCCGCAAATATGCAAATAAGAAAATTAACCCAGTGTTTAGGAATGTACAATGTGAAATGTCAGCTTATGAATACCCAGAGATAAATTTTTAACCCCTGGGTATATTATGAGCAGTGTGAAACATGAAGCAAGAAAACCCAGGAATCAGTTTACCCGGGGTTTAGAATGACCCAGGGTTAACTATTTCAAGTGTGAAAAGCCCTAATATATACTTACTCTTAAAATCTCTCTCTCTCTCTCTCTCTCTCTCTCTCTCTCTCTCTCTCTCTCTCTCTCTCTCTCTCTCTCTCTCTCTCTCTCTCTCTCTCTCTCTCTCTCTCTCTCTCTCTCTCTCTCTCTCTCTCTCTCGCGCTCTCTCTCTCTCGCTCCAGTGCGGATGTAAACCCAGAACACCATGTGAAGATTCTTGAGGCACTTATCATGGTTGGAGGCCTAGTGGAGATACAAGCTGCTCCAGGTAGGCCATCAGAGGTTCTCATTTTCTTTATCTTCTGTAGGTCTGCCTTCTCGGATTACCTTTTATTTGTAAACCTTGAATTTTAATAACTCACCTTTGGAATTGTGTGTTGAAAGCTTATTGGATCACCACATGCTTCCTTTTTATGAGAATCCAGCGAGGTTTTATATTTATACATTGATAGATTGGTTTGTTAACTTTCAAGAATTATTAAAATGTAGATTTTGTCCAAACAGAGTCATGCTTTTATGTCTTTGAGGATGGACAGATCTGGAAGTAGATGTGAAGTAGTGTCGTCTGTGAATGTCCTATAAATTGTGTGTGTGAGAAAGTGAGGTTGAGAAAAGTGATTAGTTGATGTGGGCTCTGTAAATGTTCATGATACTTGCATCCATAGATTGCTGCTTCTTTACTCTACTCAGGCCTGACTAAACTTTGTTGTTATGGATCTTCTGGCTCAACATGCCCTTTATGTTCCTTATGTACTGTAAGGGTGGTTTCACAGTGAAACTGTAGGCTGCAGGATCACCAAATTACTAAAGAAACGTTATCAGTATGATGGTTTAAAACTGTACATTTCTTGCCTATTACCAACCACTGCGACTTATACCAATGACGGAAATAGGCACAGTTAGAATAGCAAAATATGTGGGAGAGCATTGCTATGGTGTGACTATATTGTATTGCAATAGGTAGCACTTCAAAGTTAATACCAAATCAAAAGCAAACAATTTGTAATTGAAAGGGTTTAATGTTATTATCTAGTGGTTACAGTTGAAATAGTTACAACATAGATGTATGAGATGATAAAATCATATGCCATTAATTGTACCCAGCATATATGTAAAATGTTACGAGAGAGCGAGAGAGAGAGTTGGGAGGCTGAGCTCAGGTAGATAGGAAGAGCAAATCCCCTAAGAAGAAGAGACAAAGAAAAGAGAGAAAGCTCAGAGAAAAGAGGAGGCAGAGCAACAGTTGCAGTCTTCTTATATCCCTTCCTTGAACATGTGACTGAAACCCAAATGTGAGACATTCAAAGTAAACAATCAGCAGATTACATCTTCCCCTGCCATAAAGCTGTGACGATAAACAGACCCCTGATGTACACATCTTGCGTACGGGCCCTGATCATTTATCAGCATTTCTTGTGCCTTTAGGAATTGCATATGGCCCTTTTGGTAAGGAAAAGGGGGTTGGAACAGGATAGCAAGTGTCTTTGTTCATTTTCAACCTTACAGTACAATCCAAACATTGAGTTTCAGTCATTTAACTTCCTGCAATAGGATTTAATAAATATAGGCCTATTGGAAGTCTGGAGATAGTCTGGAGTAGACTGTCCTGGGAGATTAACATCAGCCTTTTATAATAAAGGAATACAATAAATATGTATTAAACCAGTTGGATGTTTTTTGGTTTCCATTTTGATGCAATTAAGAATTGAAGTTGGTCAGAAGCTAAATTCATTTTAAGAGGTAACTTTGCTCAACAAAATCTCTGACACAGAGACTCAGTTTGGGATGAGGTAACAGACTATAACTTAGAGCTAATAAATGCACCACCCATGGACACATACACATATTTATGGGTCTGGTGTGACCTTCTCTTGCTGTTGTGGAGTCATAACTTTAGACCTAAGGCAAGACGAGGGTAATGATATGAGTGGCAAGCTAAAGCTCAGTTTTACTTAGAATTAATAATCATGGTCAGACTTTCTCTCTCTCTCTGGTAGGCAATGATTTTGAAAGACATGTCTTATGTTCAGAAAGGCTGTATTTATTTACATATTTTATTTATTTACAAACATAATAAAAACAGTAACATAATGAAATATTATCGTTACACTTTATTTCGAGTCTTCTTTAGACATTCTACTAACTATAAGTAACTTTTCAACTATATGTCAACTAACTCTCATTATTAGTAGGCTGTAGACTGTCAGTAGACTGTTAGGTTATGGTTTGGTGTTAGGGTTTGTGATAGGAGAATAAGTTGACTTGTAGTTGCCAAGTTTCTCATAGTCAGTTGAATGTCTGTTGGGGGAGCATCAAAATAAAGTTTTAGCAGATATTAAGCAGACATTCTACTAATCCTCTAATGACAGTTAGTTGACATGTAGCTGCAAAGTCTAAAGTGGACTATCAAAATAAAGTGTTACCAATATTATTACTAGGGATGTGCCTGAAGCCGAATATGTTGGAAAGGAAATTACGCATTTTATGGAGCCCCTAAAGGGACATAGCGATGAAAAAAAAAAATAGATGGGCGAAAAAAAAAAAAATCAATGCTTTTGCTTTCTCTCGCAATTATATAGTTATTACATTGTTATGTTGGTCATTATATTGTATGTAATTTGCAGGCATCAGGGAACTGCTATCAATATGCAGGTTATTGAAATCGCTTTTTACTTTCACTTTCCAATTCGTGATCACGCGTACTCCTTGTATAGGGGACGGCGGTACTGACTACAGATTTTACAAGATAAGATATTTGTCAGTGACGCTCAGGTTCTGTTGTACACCAAATCCTCCACCATCGTCATCTCTCCTTAATATCTTCAGGTAATAAGTGAAATCATGATGTACTGTAATGTAACCGACTACCACAGCAAGCCTAACCATGTCCCTTTACGGGCTCTGTAGAATTTTACGCGCCTTTCCGAATAATAATTATTACAATTTTAAATAACCATTTTCTATTATAATATATTTTAAAAAATTTATTTTGTCCTATAATGGTAAAGCTGAATTATCAGCAGCTGTTACTTTACATTTACATTTACATTTACATTTAGTCATTTAGCAGACGCCTTTATCCAAAGCGACTTACAAATTAGGACTAAATTCAGCGAGTCATCATAAAGAGGCAAAAGCAACAACAACGCAGGAAGTGCTCAAAATACGAAGTTCAGGTATTATTCAGAGTAGCATAAGCCTGATAAGTGATGTTTTAAGGTTAAGTGCTCACGGAAGAGATTGGTTTTCAGCTGTTTTTTGAATGTTGTCAGGGATTCTGCATTCCGGATGAGGGTGGGGAGAGCGTTCCACCAGCATGGAACTGTGAATGAGAATGTTCTGGAAAGTGATTTTGTGGCTTTCTGTGATGGAACCACGAGACGTCGCTCGTTGACCGATCGTAGGTGTCTGGTAGGGATGTAGACTCGTAGGAGTGAGTGAAAGTAGGAGGGAGCTGAGCCTGTGATAGTTCTGTAAGCAAGCGTCAGTGCCTTGAACTTGATGCGAGCAGCTAGAGGTAGCCAGTGCAGAGAGATGAACAGAGGAGTGACGTGGGCCCTCTTGGGCTCGTTGAAGACAAGACGAGCTGCAGCATTCTGGATCATCTGTAGGGGTTTGGTTGCACATGCTGGGAGTCCAGCCAGAAGGGCATTGCAGTAGTCAAGCCTAGAGATGACCAGGGCCTGGACGATAAGTTGTGTTGCATGCTCAGTTAGGAAAGGCCTGATCTTCCTGATGTTGTGCAGTGCAAACCTGCATGATCGAGCTGTCTTTGAAATGTGATCTGTGAAGGTCAGCTGGTCATCAAACGTTACTCCAAGATTTCTGACCGATCTTGATGGGGTGATTAATGATGACTCTAGCTGGATGGTGAAGTCGTGCTGTAGAGATGGATTGGCAGGGAGGACGAGAAGCTCAGTCTTTGCCAGGTTGAGCTGCAGGTGATGTTCCTTCATCCATGTGGAGATGTCCGCCAGACAGCTTGAGACCCGTGCAGCTACTGTGGGATCATCTGGTTGAAAGGAGAGGAAGAGCTGTGTGTCATCAGCATAGCAGTGGTAGGAAAAACCGTGTGCCTGTATGATGTGTCCCAGTGATGTGGTGTAGATGGAGAAGAGGAGGGGACCAAGAACTGAACCCTGGGGAACCCCTGTGGTCAGCTGATGGATACCTCACCTCTCCATGCGACCTTGAAGGACCTACCTGTGAGATAGGACTCAAACCAGTGGAGTGAAGTTCCTGTGATGCCCAGTGATGAGAGGGTGGACAGAAGGATCTGATGATTCACCGTGTCGAAGGCAGCAGACAGATCCAGGAGAATGAGGACTGAAGATTTGGAAGCAGCTTTTGCGATCCGTAGGGCTTCTGTGACTGACAGTAATGCAGTCTCAGTTGAATGTCCTTTCTTGAAGCCAGATTGGTTGACATCCAGCTGGTTGTTTAGAGACAAGAAGGATGTTAGTTGGTTGAAGACAGCTCTTTCAAGTGTCTTCGCAATGAATGGTAGGAAAGAGATAGGTCTGTAATTCTCTACAAATGATGTGTTTAGCGTTGGTTTTTTGAGCAGTGGAGTAACCCGAGCCTGCTTGAATGCTGTAGGGAAGGTTCCAGTGTGGAGGGATGAGTTGATGATGTGTGTGAGTGATGGTAGAAGTGTGGGAGAGATGGCTTGTAGAAGGTGTGAGGGGATGGGGTCAAGCGGGCAGGTGGTAGGGTGACTGGAGAGGAGAAGTGTAGATACTTCTTCCTCGGTTAGCGAAGAAAAGGAGGACAGAGGGGTATTGGCTGTGGAAGGGGTCGGTCTGGGTTCCTGTGTGTGTGGAGCTGAGAACTGACTGCTGATAGCTGTTGTTTTGTTGGTGAAGAAGGTCGCAAAATCGTCAGCAGTTAAGGAGGAGGCGGGAGGTGGTGGAGGTGGACAGAGGAGAGAGTTGAATGTCTTGAAGAGTAATCGTGTGTTGGAGGAGCTGTTGATCTTGTTGTGGAAGTATGAGGATTTTGCAGCATGAACATCAACAGAAAAGGAGGAGAGGAGAGATTGATACATACTCAGGTCAGATGCGTCTTTTGATTTGTGCCATTTCCTCTCCGCTGCCCTGAGTTCGGTCCGGTGTTCCCGAAGAACCTCAGATAACCAGGGGTTAGAGGGAGTAGCGCGTGCTGGCCTGGAGGAGAGAGGGCAGATAATGTCTAGAGAAGAGATTAGAGTGGAGCATAAGGTGTCCGTTGCGGTATTCACATCCAGAGATGAGAATTGTGAGGGTGGGGGAAGGGAGGATGACACGGCAGAGGAAAGATGGGAGGGCGAAAGTGAGCGCAGGTTTCGTCTGAAAGTGACTGGTGGTGGGGGTGGTGGTGCAGGGGTAGAGAGTTGTAGACTGAAAGTAATGAGGAAATGATCTGAAACGTGGAGAGGTGTCACCAGGATGTTTTCTGTGGTGCAGTTGCGTGTGTAAACCAGGTCCAGTTGGTTGCCTGATTTGTGAGTAGATGTGGTGATGAGGTGACTTTAGTCACATGATCCTTCAGAAATCATTCTAATATGCTGAATAGGTGCTGTTGAGAACAGTTGTTCTGTTTAATATTTTTGTGGAAACCATGATATTTTTTATTCTGATGAATGGAGAGTTTAAAAGAACAGCATTTATTTGAAATTGATTATTATAAATGTCTTTACTGACACTTTTGATCAATATAATGGGTCTTTAAATAAAAGTGGCCTATTACTTTCTTTTCTTGCACCTTTTGAATGGTAGTATAATAGGTTAAACATTTTTATTCCACTTGCATATTTTACATGCACAGTACTGCTAGCCCTCGAGCATCCTTTTAGATTTGTGTGGATAAATAAACTCAGAATCTGCAGAGACTGCAAGCTTAGACTCTCCTTCCTAATGGTTTCATCATCTCTTTCACTAAAGGCTACATTAACAGGGGTCAGAAGGCACAGATGGCACAGTAGTGAACCTCTTCACAGCTCAAAGTGAGATTTTATACAAAATGCAAAAGAGCAACCAGAGCAAAAAAAAAAAAAAAATGGGTTAGAACACATCTATTCACATCATAACCCATCAACTTATGTATGACTTGCTTTTTGGAGGAAGGCAGTAATGTACTTGGAGTGCTTTAGCAAACAACTGACCCCTCCTGTGCCTCCAGCTCTCCAGTTTGGCCTTAATGTGTTCCAGCTTGGTAAAGTTTGTTGGCAAAACATTGCGTTTAAAGAGCAATCTTTTGGGGGCCACGTCAGGCTCACTCTCTCTTGGATGACTGCACTTGTCAAATGCTGATGGATTCACTGTGGCTGTTAGCATGGGCTCTGGAGTGAAAGTGAGAGAGGAAAAGAAACGGAAAGTAGGCAAATACAAGAAAGCTGAGAGAAGAGTGTGACAAATACAGTTTAGGAAAGGTCACAACCACACTTATGGAGTTTTTCTGTCATTGTCGGGGACTTCAGTTCTTTTTCTTTATGGAGAAACAACAGAAGAAATGCACATTTTAGAGTATTTTGAACGTGTGAGTCTTGCTCCGTTCTAGCATTTTATAATGCACACTACTGTTCATGCTCACAGAAGCTGCATTTATTTGACTGAACATAGAGTAAGAACAGGAATATTGTGAAATGTTATTGCAGTTTAAAAGATGGCAGACAAGCCGAAATATTTAGGTATGAAATAAACTATGGATGAGGTTATTCACTTTAAAAGTTTGTAGTGTTTTATTTGTAATTTATTGAGGCAAAGTTGTACATAATTTAAATTTTATTGGTTATAGACCATGGCATAATAATTATCAGCCAGAAATGTAATATTGTTGCATCCCTAAAATAAATGTGCATTTCTATTAATACTGAACAATGTATTAATGAAATTTATATCAGTGTGATTAGAAATTGAGGTAACACTTTAAGGTTAGTTAACGAATACATTAACTAAGATTTACTAACATGAGTCATGTATTTCTCACAATATTTATTAATCTTTGTTAACATTAGTTAATAAAATACAACTGTTCAGTGTTACTTCATGTCAGCTCAGGTCCATTAAAATTATTTTAACAAATGGAACTTTTTATTTGAACTATGTATTAGTAAATGTTGAAATTGAGATTAATTTCTAAGATTAATAAATGCTTTGAAAGTATGTTTCATTGTTAGTTCATGTTAACTGATGAATTAACGAATGTTAGCAAATATAACCTTATTGTAAAGGGTTCCCATTGAGGATTATTATAACTTAGAGTTGTGTATGCCATGTATGTTTATGATGGGGAATCACACTGTTAGCTGATCAATATGCCAAAGTTAAACACTTGTAGTGAAGCAGCACACTGGGTTTTGTAAACAGATCGACAGAGTTGCTGTTCGGCATGCTGTCCCCCCCCCCCCCCCCCCCCCCGGTTGAGTACTTTCATTTTTTCTCATTTAGTAATGTGCTGAGTTGGCACATTTAAATAAATAAATAAAATAATTTGTTTTGGCCGAGGGAGTACTCATTGATGATGTTGTGTTGAAAAGTCAGATCTATATCTGTCACTCTTTCTCTCTATATATATGTTTCTCTGTCCCTCCTATAGCTTTCGTTTCCCATCACTCAAAGCTGTTCTCGGTCATGCCCTCAAGCACTGACTTTAACCTCCATATATACACAAGCGCACATGCACACGTTCTCTCCTGAGGTCATGTTGCAGCCTCATGGAATTCCCCACTGGCTGACCCGGTGTCCCAGATGACCCTGTGAAAATGACCAGTGCTTTCTTCCGCAGCCTCTCAGCTGCACACAATCACATGCTTCAATGTACCATGTAATAATCTTTGAGCTGCTCACTCTGTGGCCTTTGTTCCACAGCCCTTTTTTTCCTTGCTCTGTCTTCATCCATCTAGGGTCATTTGCAAGCACAAGCTCAAATTTGGCATTCTGCTTGGTCATACAGGCCTCAAGCCTGGTCATTATGGGCAGTCGTAGAGCTGAAGTCTTAAGAGTGGGCAGTTAACATAAGAATAGATGAGGTCAGGTATGATGAATAATTGAACTATTCATGATATTTTATATATAATGGATTACTTTTTTTACTGTATATTTAATGTGGTATTAGCGTCAAGCAGTCCTCATACGCCGTGGAATAATTCAACTGAGCTTTGATGCTTAAGGAGCAGATGCCCTCTCTTTCCCCCTTTCTCTCTCTCATTCCCAGGCTTTCTCTCTCTCTCTGATTACACCATTTCTTCATTAAAGAGATAGCAATCTCATTAAGGTTGCCTCAGTTGCACTCTAAAACACATTAATCTTCCTTAAAGGATCCCCTGCCTTCTCTTAGCACAGGGCAAATCAAGCACTGATTAATATGACGTGGTCGATCTTAAGCTGTTTAGCTAGTTTTCCTACTGTTGATAAGGTGGTCCGGACAAAAAAATTGCCACAGCTGATGTGTGACGTTGTACTAGATTCTTTGCACATTTGCATTGTAAAAACAGGAAAGGTTCATAATATTAATTGTGGACATGGCGCATATTCACTTTTTACTTATTTGTTTTCTTTTCAAGGATCTAATAATGAACTTTAACTGGATAAGAATGTCATGCTCAGGTATTTTTTATATATATAATTTTGTATTTGTTTATATACGTTTTTTTAAATACCTGTTCTGTAGCATTTTGAGAAGAATTTTGACAGGGGTGTTAAAAATATTATAATGTTAAAAAATATAAATAATGTATACAATATAAATTAGAATGTATTTATTTATCTATTAATGTATAAATATATAAATACATAAATATTATAATATTTTTGGTCCCACTTTATATTAAGTAGCTTTAAGTACTATGTACTTACATCAAAAAATAAGTACATTGTACTTATTGTGTTCATGTTGTATTGTAATACACTTTTGCTGCTATTGAGGTGTGATACGGGTAAGGTTAGGGACAGGTGTGGTGGTATGGGTAGGTTTAAGGGTGGGTTAAGGTGTAAGGGAAGGGTCAACAGTGTAATTACAAATGTAATTACATGAATTAATTACAGCTGTAATAACATGCAGGTATTTTCAAAATATAAGTTAAAAAAAATAAAAATAAAAAAAAGTTACATTTAAGACCTAAATCAGGAAAGTCTACTGGGACTGTTGAGTATTAATTATGTGATAAACCAAGCCTTACAATTTTTCTAAGTTAAAAAATTGCTTTATTTATTAATTGTTTTTCCCTGAATATCCCCAAATGAAGATTGTATCAGATAGCTAACATCTAAATTGGTCCCTAAAGTTTAGCAAAGTAAACCCCCATAGACACACGCACAATCACACATTGTGAATCATTTCCTCTGGCGATATGCCACCTAATCTTACTCAAATATTTGAAACGAAATGGCCAGTGTGGAAAGAACAGGCAAGACGCCAGAAGACTCATTACTGTCTGCCCAATATTTTACACACATTAGGAATGATGGAATAACCTCTACACATAGATAAAAATCCTGACACTGTCATGTTCTACACTAACTAACCATCCAACACTGACAAAAGAGACTCTGATTTGTCGTGTTAACATTTTTAAAGTGCTATACTGCAAAAATTCGAAGAGAAATATATATCTAGTGCATCTGCATGAATGCTTCATTTGAACGGGTAAAATGCACAATACTGCTAGTTCAAAATAGCCAAAATGTTCCTTTAAATGTTTATTTTACAATCATTTTATTGGATGAGAACACTTTTTGGCACTGCGAATACCCAGGATGCAGTTATTCACCATCACTTCATGAGAACCCTAGAACGTGCTTCCTGGTACAACACTGCCAAGGGCACAGATACTTTACTGTTGATGTTTGTCTTGTTATCGGTAGCTGTGCATTAGCAGTTCTTATTTCCCCCTAGGTTGGTTTCATGTGTTTTTCTCTACCTCAAGGCTGTTTTTTTTTTTTAAATGAGCAGATGATTTTAATAACAATAACTTTGCTTTCATGCAAAACAAATCCTTTTTACGGTGGCCTGATAGTCCTTTCTGTTGGCAGTAATTCTCCTTATGTATCTTGTGTATCTCGCTTACACACACATGAACTTTTCTCTGCCAGCTTAGCTGCTCTCATATGATATGTGGTTTTGAAACAGTGACTCAAAAACCATCAATGCATTATGCGTGTCAGGTATACACATAACCAGTGAGGCTGCTGTTTAAAGGTCTTAGCTAAGATTTCTAAAAGCTTTGGTCTGATTGTGTAAATGGTGACTGACCCCAGGTCAGAATATGTGTTAGGGCAAGCTCAGGGTTTGTCTCTTTTAGAAATGCAAAGCTCATTACCATGCAGACTGCTTAGCATGGACTGTACGTACTTAATTTGTGTATGTTTACGTAGAAATTTTGTGTGCGCACTTAATGAACTAAGAATTGCATCGCTTCCGCAGTCGTCAGCTTACTACTTACTTCATTGCCTCTCATCCAATTATGTGTTTGCTCAGCCATGACATCATATGCTGTACGCATGTGGGTTTATTTGATCCGATTTACATATAGACAAAAGAAACAATTTCCTAACATTCTGATTGCAAACAACTGCGCATACAGACTTATAAAAGGTCCAGTGGACAGTAGTGCATGAAAAGAGTAAGCGTGTGTTTGTGCATTTGTGAATGTGAGTAAGTGCATGTCACAGAAGAATTTATACCACCATAAAAAGCATATAAATCCTAACACACAGCTATTCGACCTTGACTCTTTCTCTCCCCTCCTCTCCCCCCTCCTCTTTTTTATTTTCTCTGTGTCTTGCTCTGTCTCTTCAGGGGCAGAGTTGGAGAGACAATCCGGACCAATTAATATAACAAATTACTCGCACGCATGCATAAATGTCATATGCAGATACACTGGCACTTTGCCAACAAAGGGAATTGGCTGAAAAGAAATTAGAAAAAAAAACTGCCTAGTTTCAACTTGGCAAAGAGAAATCCCTGTGCCTGAGGAAATTAAGTATGTGCCAGGAAAGAGCAAAGTATCAATGAATGTGATTTTGGGGATGCAAAGGACATAGTGATTGTCGTCCCCAATCGGATGTCTTTTGTGTTGAGACTTTGATTTTACAAATAGTTTTTATGTACACGTGTACTGTAATGGACATACTAGACACTTTTTGTATAATGTAGTCTGAGAAAGTCACTATATCTTACAATTTTTGATCATTTACATGGTTTTAATGTCTTGCAAGCTAGCTTAAACATTTGACATTTTTGTGCCAACTTTTTTAACTTGTCAGCTAGGTAAATTGATCTGACTGACCAACACACATTAGGTTTTGTCAAGTCCTGGTAGTATCAGTAAGAATTGGTCGATAATTACACAACAATCAGTAATGTTTTGCCATTAAATGCCATCATTTTCCATCATTCCTCCATTTCTGTATAGTTTTATTAACTATGTGTAATTTATTATTATAATTTATTATATATTATAATATATTTGTATTGGGATAAGTAAAAAAAAAATGGCTTGGCAATATAAAATCGGCAAAAAAAAAAACTCAAAAAAAATTTCTAAGCTAATACCATGGTACTTTATTGTAATTGTATCCATGCATGTGCTTATTAGATTTAATAAAAAAATACAAAAAATACTCCTAGCCTTTCGGTCAGTCATAAATGAGGCTATGTGTTCCATTGCAAATTTTCAAACCATCTGCGGCTTTCAGGGTGTTTCCAGTCAGTTTCATCAGCATGTGTCAACTCTAATGTATATATTTGTTGCATCTGTTTGTTTTGCCTCGCTTCCAGTTTTAGCACTGCCTTTTGAAGTACAAGGCCTTGTATAACTCTTTTCCACTGGGAATGTGGATGATCGAGCAAATGGGAGAAAGAGAGAGAGAGAGAGAGACTAAGAGAAGTGCAAGCGTGTCAAGCTCAATTTGAGTACAGATTCGGTTTGAATTTCCCATACTCACTGGGGAAGAACATAAAATACTTACTTTTCTATGTTTCATCAAGTTAACTTTACATTACATTATATTTTAATAACTGTTAGGAAAACTTTACATTGCTTTAAAAACAAGCTAAACAAAAGTTAGATTTTAGCATAATTTAGTTAGCAATAATAACCCTGGCCTGTAGTACATAGAATAACACTGAAGCCTAAAATATAAATGACAGGAAGTTGCCTTAAAACCCATGAGCCTTAGGTTTGACATCATCATGTGAGCGTGTCAGAAACTGGCATGTGAAGAGATGAAGGGTGAGATGGGAGCAAGCTGTCAAAAGATGTTTGCCATGACATACATGTGTTATGTGAGAGGCAGAGGGGCAAGAGAGTGAAGAGATGAAAGACAAACTAGCAAGATATGAGTAGCACGAGAACTTCAGATCAGCGTCGCATAAATGAGCAGCGGAGACTTTGTCCGCTGTGACTGAGGCCCTAATGCGGCGTGATTTATGAGGCTCAGCCTCGGGCTGGGGTTTTATGGCTTTTATGTGGTTGAGCAGTGTGTGCAGCACAGTTTATCAGGTCATCTGCACTGTCGCCGATACCATCTCACTCTAGCCCGCAGAGAATAATGGCGTGACATTATGGGCCTTTAGCAATCCCTTAGAGCAGGGGGTCAAGGTTAGCCCGTATGAAGATGTGAAATGAGCCCTGATATTGTCCTGAGCTGAGATGTGTAGAAACAGCTCTAATTTCTGTTCACATTTCAATAAAACAGCTTCCTCACCTTTTCTCTCACGGGGGGGAAAGGTTTATAGGCAGCCGAGGGATCGTAATGGTCAGGGTGGCAAGATGGAAGCAGGCACACAATGACATCTCAGCCTCACACACGCATACACAGACAGAGCCCCTGAGACCTCGCTCACACAACCTCATAAACACCCCTACACACATGCATACATCCTCAAGTGTGGTCTGTATATATTCCCCTGACCCCTTGTGAAGGAGCATGGGTAATGAAATTTGCTCTCAAAGGAGTAGTAATACTGGTTTTATGCTGTTTGAGTATTTGATATTGATGACGTTTTTCTTCATATTTTAGTTTTACCTTAGGGAAATAAGTTGTTGTTAGCCTGTAATATTAAATGTCGACCAGTCAAAAAAGTTAAAACACCAAAAAGAACCATTTGCACTTCCATTCAGACATGATTCCATGGTTGTAGTAGTAAAACAACTCACCTTTCATATGCTCAAATGTAAAAAATTACTATTATTTAAGATAAATGTCTTCTTCTCCTTTTCTTTTCTTACTTTATTTTGATTATTATTATTATAATTTTAAGTTAAAAAAGGAAAAATGTGTATATTGGTATAAACTAGAGCAAAAATCAAACCTGGCGTGTAGTAAAACTAGTCTGGTATACATTCAGGGAAATTTATATGCACATCTCATCCTGGTTATGGAGCGAGGGCATGAGGTCATATCTGGCAGACTGGCATACAGCCCTTAGCTTAGACCAGCTGTCTCTCTCATACCTGCTGTCCTCAGACACACACACACACACACACACACACACACACACCAATAACATGGATATGACCAAATGGCCATGACTCTGTTCAGAGGTTTTCACCTCAGATGACAATCCTACTGGGTTGAAATCAGTTGAAAGTTGGGTTGAAAGTAAAATGTCTGAAAATGTTGCTTAAGATGCAAATTTTGTGCGGTATGTTGTTTTATTACATTTCTTAAAGTGTTTGAGCTATATATATATATATATATATATATATATATATTTATTTTATTTTTATTTTTTTAAAATAGCGGCACCTTGGTTTCCTATTTCGCTAAATAATTCAAAGACATGCAAAAGAAAACATGCATTTAAAGTGTGGTTTACTGTAGTACAGTTAATATGTAACACAGTAGTGCTTTTATATTCAAACACGCAGCTTCCTCACCTGTGAAATTATTGAAAGCATTGCATCCTTTCTGCTGATGTGATTATGTAAGAACTGTAAGATAACTCTTGACAGAGCCTCTTCTCATCTGATGTGGACTAAGCACAAAGGCCTGGGAGGCAGTGTGCTGATTTAGCATCACAGAAGCAGTCGAGCTCAAAATAAAAACCTCTCCCCGTGGGGTCTGACATCGCCAACAGCTTCTGCCATGAATGTGCAACACGATACTCTTTATTGAATGGCTTATTGGTGATGTAACAGAGACACTTTATCCCCAGCGGGCTTCACTTCATGAGGAGCCTAGAAGAATATCCTGTCCATTATTTCTGTTGTACAGTACGTAGCACACCCAGCCATGTATCAATTAGTCCTAGAGTTTAGAATGTCTTGCTCTGTTTATTGTGTAAGCCTGTTGAGGACAGGGTGGATTTAGGCCAGTTTATTGGCCTAAATAAACTGGGCTAAATAGTTTATTGATTATTGTTTGTTTATTTAATCAGGGACAATACACATTAATAATACAAGGAACATTTTTTTTTTTTTTTTTACCAGATTTAGCCGGATTGGCTAATTTTCATCCTTGTCCCCTTAAATTTACACAATATCAAAATTTCATTAGCCATTAACTGTACCAGCAAAATTTCATCACTATATTATGTTTATTTACAAAAGCAATAAATGTGCTATTGAATACACTTATGTATTTAAAAGTAAACAATATAAAGTTAAATCTTAATATAAATTAGTTTATATTTAAACAAAGTTTATTTGATCAATGGAATAGCCTTCAAATATGAAATGTTTTTTTTTTTTTTCTCATAAGCCGTAACAAAAAACAAAGATACAATTATTTGTTTCTCTTTTTTCTGGTCATTTGATCATTTGCCTTTATAGAGATAAAACACAAATATGAATTCAAAAGAGGCTGCCTGTTGCCTGTGTATATATGAAATAATATGTAATGCAATGCATAATATAATTTACCCGTGCGTGCGTGCGTGCGTGCGTGCGTGCGTGCGTGCGTGCGTGTGTGTGTGTGTGTGTGTGTGTGTGTGTATGCGCGTACGTGTGTGTTTGTGTGTATATAGTACGGGAACTTACTGTTAAACTATAAACAGGATTTTACTGTCACATTTTTAGTCTTTTACAGTTAAATTGCTATTTATTTTTTTACAGTGTACTGAGTAAAATTATGATTATCTCAGTATTTCAACATTCACATGCACATGAATATAGATTTGGAGGTTGCGTTAAATGGTTGTTCTTTGGACATCGGTTGCAACATTGTAATGCAAATCCAAATGCAGTTAGTGTTGGAAAAGGCTACAGATCTAGGAGCTCAAGGCTCTCTTATTGAATTAGCAAGGCAGCGCTGGAGCTCCACGGTGCATGGTCTTAGGCCTGCTCTAGAGTCTTAATCTGACTGGCTGTTATAGGGGAATTCTGCATGGTTGGCTAAAGGGATTCTCCCTGTGCTAATGAGTTTGGATTTCATTTCTAAGAAATTGAAAGAGGCTTCTTCTGAATCCAATCAGGGCAGTTTTTCGTGTTGACTGTTGATAGTTATTAGAAGAAGGTGCAGGACCTTATATCATGATGAATTATGGGTTCATAATTAAAATGCCGGGACATAGTCTAATGATTATTATGTCTTTAGGCAGGGCTCCAGACTAACATATTAGAGTGGCTGTACTGTTGCCACCAGTTGCCAACAAGTACAGATGTTGCACCAGCACCTGATACAGAAGGTACAGAAGTACCGGTGGAGGTGGGGGGATGCTTTTAAAAATGACAAATTAAAGGACAGAAACCAATCATTATTGTGATATTATTATTGTACTGCACAAATTTGGGCAATTAACAATAATATCACATATTTTGTCATAATTATGACAAATCATAATTTATGTGTTCCAGGCTTCTAATCCTTAGAATCGTTTATCATTGTTCTTGCATAGGTATTATTATTATTTTTTATTAACTTTTTTTTATTTTATTTTTTTATTGTATATCATTGTATTCTTTTCTTTTCTTTTTTTTAATTTCTTTTCTTTTCTTTTTTATTTCTACACTCTTCATTTAGCTTATACACCGTGTAGAGGAAAAACATTTTCCCCGTCATGTAAATCAACAATTTAAAACCAAGCAGCACAGTCGGTAGCCGGTAATCCTTATATTTACTTGCTTTTCAGTAAATCAGTTATGACTACTGACTGAGCATATCATCATTCCAATTAATATTCAGATAAAGTTTATAATCTGTTAGTAAACAGCTGCATAAGTTGTTGATTGACTCCAGCCTTGCTTGACTGTCTCTTCATAAATCATGTTTCTTTAAATGGTACCAATTACCTTTGAAACCGCTTTGCTTTAGAGACCTGCTGGCTGAAGACAATTGCTCAATTCAATTAAAGATGCCTCAGTCTTCAGCCTCTGATCCAGACCTGACAGACCAAGAGCAGATGTCAAGTCAAGATGCCAGGACAACCTTGAATGTCCCTAGATCCAAAGCAAAATATACATAATCATTTTGGTTGGCTCATAGGCATTTAGGTTGTGCCTCATTTGCACTACTGCTTGTTTTAAGATTAGCTGATGTCATTTCACATTTTAACATCGAACACAAATGAAAGAATATCATTAAAGGAATATTTGGAGCTGCATTGCTCGGGTGATTGCATTTTATTACACTGATTTTCCTGTCTCCCGCCCAAAACTCTGTAAAAGTAATGAAAAAATGCAATCTGACTCCTGTTGCTATCAATGTGAGCCACCTGGTGATCAAACATCAATACAAATTGTCAATATTTTCCGCTGGTAAAATGTATGACCTTTTATAACCAGTGCTATAGTGCAAAATTTGTGATTGTCAGACAAAGTGAACTCAGATAAGATCTCCCACAGTATTTCACTTTTCTCATGTCCATGCTTTCCATCTATTTGTCTGTAAGTCACTCATGTTAAAGTGATACTTTTACACAAAAATTTAAATTATTTTATTCGTGTTATCACCCACAAATCATTCCAAAGCCCTATGATTCTCCTTCTTATACAGTGCCCTCCACAATTATTGAACCCCCTGGTAAATATGATCAAAATTGGCTGTAAAAAATAAATCTGCATCGATTATCCTTGTGATCTTTCATTCAAAAAATGTGCAAAATTCTAACCTTTCATTGAAGTAAAAGAATTGAAAGTGGGGGGAAAATCACATTATGAAATAAATGTTTTTCTCCAAAACACGTTGGCCACAATTATTGAAACCCTTTTATTAAATACTTTTTGCAATCTCCTTTTGCCAAGATAACAGCTCTGAGTCTTCTCCTATAATGCCTGATGAGTTTGGAGAATAACTGACAAGAGATCAGAGATCATTCCTCCACACAGAATCTCTCCAGATCCTTCAGATTCCCAGATCCATGTTGGTGCTTCTCCTCTTC